>NC_052327.1:50850506-51048563 GCF_016432855.1 Salvelinus namaycush | reverse complement strand
CACTAATTGCACTCCAACATACAAAAAAGAGAGAGAGAAAGGGGACAGCCAGATCTCTCTGCTCTTCATTTCTTTTGACAGACACGACCAGACAACACCTCAGATCTTTAAATCGACTGTCTCTGAAACTAGGAATGTATCCCAAATGGCACCCTCAAACGTAGATACATTTATAGGGAATAGAGAGCTATGACACCCTCAAACATAGAGAAATATTTGGGAATAGAGAGCTATGACACCCTCAAACATAGAGAAATATTTGGGAATAGAGAGCTATGACACCCTCAAACATAGAGAAATATTTGGGAATAGAGAGCTATGACACCCTCAAACATAGAGAAATATATAGGGAATAGAGAGATATGACACCCTCAAACATAGAGAAATATTTGGGAATAGAGAGCTATGACACCCTCAAACATAGAGAAATATTTGGGAATAGAGAGCTATGACACCCTCAAACATAGAGAAATATTGGGAATAGAGAGCTATGACACCCTCAAACATAGAGAAATATTTGGGAATAGAGAGCTATGACACCCTCAAACATAGAGAAATATTTGGGAATAGAGAGCTATGACACCCTCAAACATAGAGAAATATTTGGGAATAGAGAGCTATGACACCCTCAAACATAGAGAAATATTTGGGAATAGAGAGCTATGACACCCTCAAACATAGAGAAATATATAGGGAATAGAGAGATATGACACCCTCAAACATAGAGAAATATTTGGGAATAGAGAGCTATGACACCCTCAAACATAGAGAAATATATAGGGAATAGAGAGATATGCCACCCTCAAACATAGAGGACGATATAGGGAATAGAGAGATATGACACCCTCAAACATAGAGGACTATATAGGGAATAGGGAGATATGACACCCTCAAACATAGAGGACTATATAGGGAATAGAGAGATATGACACCCTCAAACATAGAGGACTATATAGGGAATAGAGAGATATGACACCCTCAAACATAGAGAACTATATAGGGAATAGAGAGATATGACACCCTCAAACATAGAGGACTATATAGAGAATAGAGAACTATGACACCCTCAAACATAGAGGACTATATAGGGAATAGAGAACTATGACACCCTCAAACATAGAGGACTATATAGGGAATAGAGAACTATGACACCCTCAAACATAGAGAACTATATAGGGAATAGAGAACTATGACACCCTCAAACATAGAGGACTATATAGGGAATAGAGAACTATGACACCCTCAAACATAGAGGACTATATAGGGAATAGAGAGATATGACAACTTCCCCCTCACTGATATGAAAGGGGATATGAAAGAAAATGGGATGAAAGAATTTACGGTTGAATAGATATCAAATAAGGCAAATAAAAACATCATCCAACCAGATATATTATAACTACTACTAATGGGGTATCGTTTGTCATCATCCAACCAGGGATCTTATAACTACTACTAATGGGGTATCGTTTGTCATCATCCAACAGAGATATTATAACTACTAATGGGGTATCGTTTGTCATCATCCAACCAGAGATATTTAACTACTACTAATGGGGTATCGTTGTCATCATCAACCAGAGATATTATAACTACTACTAATGGGGTATCGTTGTCATCATCCAACCAGAGATATTATAACTACTACTAATGGGGTATGTTTGTCATCATCCAACAGAGATATTAAACTACTACTAATGGGGTATCGTTTGTCATCATCCAACCAGAGATATTATAACTACTACTAATGGGGTATCGTTTTCATCATCCAACAGAGATATTATAACTACTACTAATGGGGATCGTTTGTCATCATCCAACCAGAGATATTATAACTACTACTAATGGGGTATGTTTGTCATCATCCAACCAGAGATATTAAACTACTACTAATGGGGTATCGTTTGTCATTATCAACCAGATATTTATAACTATACTAATGGGGTATCGTTTGTCATCATCCAACCAGAGATCTTATAACTACTACTAATGGGGTATCGTTTGTCATCATCCAACCAGAGATATTATAACTACTACTAATGGGGTATCGTTGTCATCATCCAACCAGAGATATTAAACTACTACTAATGGGGTATCGTTTGTCATCATCCAACCAGAGATATTATAACTACTACTAATGGGGTATCGTTTGTCATCATCCAACCAGAGATATTATAACTACTACTAATGGGGTATCGTTTGTCATCATCCAAACAGAGATTTATAACTACTACTAATGGGGTATCGTTTGTCATCATCCAACCAGAGATATTATAACTACTACTATGGGGTATCGTTTGTCATCATCCAACCAGAGATATTATAACTACTACTAATGGGGTATCGTTTGTCATCATCCAACCAGAGATATTATAAATACTACTAAAGGGTATCGTTTGTCATCATCCAACCAGAGATATTATAACTACTACTAATGGGGTATCGTTTGTCATCATCCAACCAGAGATATTTAACTACTACTAATGGGGTATCGTTTGTCATTATCCAACAGAATATTATAACTACTACTAATGGGGTATCGTTTGTCATCATCCAACCAGAGATCTTATAACTACTACTAATGGGGTATCGTTTGTCATCATCCAACCAGAGATATTATAACTACTACTAATGGGTATCGTTTGTCATCATCCAACACAGAGATATTATAACTACTACTAATGGGGTATCGTTGTCATCATCCACCAGAGATATAAACTACTACTAATGGGGTATCGTTTGTCATCATCCAACCAGAGATCTTATAACTACTACTATGGGGTATCGTTTGTCATCATCCAACCAGGATCTTATAACTACTAATAATGGGGTACGTTTGTCATCATCCAACCAGAGACTTATAACTACTACTAATGGGGTATCGTTTGTCATCACCAACCAAGGATCTTATAACTACTACTAATGGGGTATCGTTTGTCCTCATCCAAACAATATATTATAACTACTACCAATGGGGTATCGTTTGTCATCATCCAACAGAGATTATTATAACTACTACTAATGGGGTATCGTTTGTCATCATCCAACCAGAATATTATAACTAACTACTAATGGGGTATCGTTTGTCGTCATCCAACCAGAGTATTATAACTACTACTAATGGGGTATCGTTTGTCATCATCCAACAGGATCTTATAACTACTACTAATGGGGTATCGTTTGTCATCATCCAACCAGAGATCTAAACTACTACTAATGGGGTATCGTTTGTCATCATCCAACCAGAGATATATAAACTACTACTAATGGGGTATCGTTTTGTCATCCAACCAGAGATATTATAACTACTACTAATGGGGTATCGTTTGCCGTCATCCAACCAGAGATATTATAACTACTACTAATGGGGTATCGTTTGTCATCATCCAACCAGAGGTATTATAATACTACATAATGGGGTATCGTTTGTCGTCATCCAACCAGATATATTATAACTACTACTAATGGGTATCGTTTGTCATCATCCAACCAGAGATATTATAACTACTACTAATGGGGTACGTTTGTCATATCCAACCAGATATATTATAACTACTACTAATGGGGTATCGTTTTTCGTCATCCAACCAGAGATATTATAACTACTACTAATGGGTATCGTTTGTCATCATCCAACCAGAGATATTATAACTACTACTAATGGGGTATCGTTTGTCATCATCCAACCAGAGATATTAAAACTACTACTAATGGGGTATCGTTTGTCATCATCCAACCAGAGTATTATAACTACTACTAATGGGGTATCGTTTGTCATCATTCAACCAGAGATCTTATAACTACTACTAATGGGGTATCGGTGTCATCATCCAACCAGGTCTATAACTACATAATGGGTATGTTTGCATCATCCAACAGAGATCTTATAACTACTACTAATGGGGTATCGTTTGTCATCATCCAACCAGGGTTCTTATAACTACTACTAATGGGGTATCGTTTGTCATCATCCAACCAGAATTATAACTATATATGGGGTCATGTTTAGTCATCCAACCAGAGATATTATAACTACTACTAATGGGGTATGTTTGTGTCATCCAACAGAGATATTATAACTACTACTAATGGGGTATCGTTTGTCATCATCCAACCAGAGATATTATAAACTACTACTAATGGGGTATCGTTTGTCTTGTCACAACCAGATTATTATAACTATACTAATGGGGTATCGTTTGTCATCATCCAACCAGAGATATTATAACTACTACTAATGGGGTATCGTTTGTCGTCATCCAACCAGAGATATTATAACTACTACTAATGGGGTATCGTTTGTCATCATCCAACCAGAGATATTATAACTACTACTAATGGGGTATCGTTTGTCGTCATCCAACAAGAGATATTATAACTACTACTAATGGGGTATGTTGTCGTCATCCAACCAGAGTATTATAACTACTACTAATGGGGTATCGTTTGTCATCATCCAACCAGAGATATTATAACTACTACTAATGGGGTATCGTTTGTCATCATCCAACCAGAGATCTTATAACTACTACTAATGGGGTATCGTTTGTCATCATCCAACCAGGGATCTTATAACTACTACTAATGGGGTATCGTTTGTCATCATCCAACCAGAGATCTTATAACTACTACTAATGGGGTATCGTTTGTCATCATCCAACCAGAGATCTTATAACTACTACTAATGGGGTATCGTTTGTCATCATCCAACCAGGGATCTTATAACTACTACTAATGGGGTATCGTTTGTCATCATCCAAACATATATATTATAACTACTACTAATGGGGTATCGTTTGTCATCATCCAACCAGGGATCTTATAACTACTACTAATGGGGTATCGTTTGTCATCATCCAACCAGAGATATTATAACTACTACTAATGGGGTATCGTTTGTCGTCATCCAACCAGAGATATTATAACTACTACTAATGGGGTATCGTTTGTCATCATCCAACACCAGGATCTTATAACTACTACTAATGGGGTATCGTTTGTCATCATCCAACCAGAGATTTATAACTACTACTAATGGGGTATCGTTTGTCATATCCAACCAGAGATATTATAACTACTACTAATGGGGTATCGTTTGTCGTCATCCAACCAGAGATATTATAACTACTACTAATGGGGTATCGGGCGTCATCCAACCAGAGATATTATAACTACTACTAATGGGGTATCGTTTGTATCATCCAACCAGAGATATTATACTACTACTAATGGGGTATCGTTTGTCGTCATCCAACCAGATATATTATAACTACTACTAATGGGGTATCGTTTGTCATCATCCAACAGAGATATTATAACTACTACTAATGGGGGTATCGTTGTCATCATCCAACCAGATATATTATAAACTACTACTAATGGGGTATCGTTTGTTCGTCATCCAACCAGATATTATAACTACTACTAATGGGGATCGTTTGTCATCATCCAACCAGAGATATTATAACTACTACTAATGGGGTATCGTTGTCATCATCCAACCAGAGATATTATAACTACTACTAATGGGGTATCGTTGTCATCATCCAACCGAGAGATTATAATACTACTAATGGGGTATCGTTGGTCATTTCAACCAGGATTTATAACTACACTAATGGGGTATCGTTTGTCATCATCCAACCAGGGATATTTAAACTACTATAATGGGGTATCGTTTGTCATCATCCAACCAGAGATCTTATAACTACTACTAATGGGGTATCGTTTGTCATCATCCAACCAAGGTATCTTATAACTACTACTAATGGGGTATCGTTTGTCATCATCCAACCAGAGATATTAATATACTACTAATTGGTGGTATTGTTTGTCGTCATCCAACCAGAGATATTATAACTACTACTAATGGGGTATCGTTTGTCGTCATCCAACCAGAGATATTTTAACTACTACTAATGGGGTATCGTTTGTCATCATCCAACCAGAGATATTATACTACTA
This sequence comes from Salvelinus namaycush, assembly GCF_016432855.1. NCBI lineage: Eukaryota > Metazoa > Chordata > Actinopteri > Salmoniformes > Salmonidae > Salvelinus > Salvelinus namaycush. The sequence goes on along the minus strand of NC_052327.1, from coordinate 51,042,599 downwards.
CTAATGGGGTATCGTTTGTCTCATCCAAACAGATATATTTAACTACTACTAATGGGGTATCGTTGTCATCATCCAACCGAGAATATTATAACTACTACTAATGGGGTATCGGTTTGTCGTCATCCAAACCAGGAGATATTAAACTACTACTAATGGGGTATCGTTTGTCATCACCAACCAGAGATATTTAAACTACTACTAATGGGGTATCGTTTGTACGTCATCCACACAAGGATATATACTACTACAATGGGGTACGTTTGTCAGTCATCCAACCCGAGATATTTATAACTACTACTAATGGGTGTATCGTTTGTCATATCCAACCAGAGAATCTTATAACTACTACTAATGGGGTATCGTTTGTCATCTCCAACCAGAGATATTATATACTACTATAATGGGGTATCGTTTGATCATCCAACCAGAGATTTATATAACTACTAATATGTGGGTATCGTTTGTCATCATCCAACCAGAGATATTATAACTTACTACTAATGGTGGGTATCGTTGTTTTCATCATCCAACCAGAGAATTTATAACTACTACTATTGCAGCAGGTCACTGGTCCTGGGGTCTCTTTGATGGTCTGTCACTGTGGAGAGAGGAGGGGGCTGGGATGGGAGAGAGGAGGAGGAGGAGGGGGCTGGGATGGGAGAGAGGAGGAGGGGGGGGGCTGGGATGGGAGAGAGGAGAAGGAGGAGGGGGCTGTGATGGGAGAGAGGAGGAGGAGGGGGCTGTGATGGGAGAGAGGAGGGGGTTGGGATGGGAGAGAGGAGGAAGAGGGGGATGGGATGGGAGAGTGGAGGGGGCTGGGATTGGAGAGAGGAGGGGGCTGGGATAGGATGGGAGAGAGGAGGAGGCTGGGATGGGAGAGAGGAGGAGGAGGAGGGGGCTGGGATGGGAGAGAGGAGGCTGGGATGGGAGAGAGGAGGAGGAGGGGGCTGGGATGGGATGGGATGGGAGAGAGGAGGAGGAGGGGGCTGGGATGGGATGGGAGAGAGGAGGAGGAGGGGGCTGGGATGGGAGAGAGGAGGGAGCTGTATGTGACCCCTCATTGAGGCACTCTCTCCCTGAGGCTTCCTCCTCCTCCCCTCTCCCATCCCAGCACCCTCCTCTCTCCCATCCCAGCCTCCTCCTCCTCCTCTTTCCCATCCCAGCTCCCTCCTCTCTCCCATTCCAGCCCCCTCCTCCCCCTCCTCTCTCCCATCCCATCCCATCCCAGCCCCCTCCTCCTCCTCCTCTCTCCCATCCCACCCCCCTCCTCCTCCTCTCTCCCATCCCCCTCCTCTCTCCCATCCCAGCCCCCTCTCTCCCATCCCATCCCTCTCCTCCTCACCCTCCTCTCTCCCATCCCAGCCCCCCCTCCTCTCTCCCATCTCATCCCTCTAATCCTCCCCCTCCTCTCTCTCATCCCATCCCAGCCCCCTCCTCCTCCTCTCTCCCATCCCAGCCCCCTCCTCCCCCTCCTCCTCCTCCTCTCTCCCATCCCAGCCCCCTCCTCCCCCTCCTCTCTCCCATCCCTGCTGGAGTGAAGAGGCACTACTATTTGCTCCCCTTCTCTCCCCTCTTCCAGCCTTTGGTCTGTGATCCCCCTCTTTCCCCCTCCTTCCAAAGTGGGTGATATGTCTGACAGGTGGAACCAGCCAACCCACAGATGTCACAGAGGGAATGAATCTCTCTATTTCCTTTATTTCTTCTCCCCTCCCACCTGCTATCCTCCACCCTGCAGACCTCTCTTATCCACACACACACACATATATACACATACACGTATACACACAAACACATTTACACATACACACAAACACACATATACACATACACGTATACACACAAACATATACACACACACACACACACACACATACACATACACACAAACACATACACATACACACATACACATACACACACACACATATACACACACATACACACAAACACATATATACACATACACACACAAACACATACACATATACACACAAACAAATACACATACACACAAAGACATACATATACACATATATACACACAAACACATACACACACACACACACACACACATATACACACACACAGGAGGGGTCTGTGGTTGTAACTGCTCTAATAAAGGCCTTGTGGAGAGGTCATTTCACACTTGATTCCCCTCAACACCCCTGACGTGTTTTAACATTGGTTCCCCTTAACACCCCTGACATGTTTTAACATTGGTTCCCCTTAACACCCCTGACATGTTTTAACATTGGTTCCCCTTAACACCCCTGACGTGTTTTAACATTGGTTCCCCTCAACACCCCTGACATGTTTTAACATTGGTTCCCCTTAACACCCCTGACGTGTTTTAACATTGGTTTCCCTTAACACCCCTGACGTGTTTTAACATTGGTTCCCCTTAACACCCCTGACGTGTTTTAACATTGGTTCCCCTCAACACCCCTGACGTGTTTTAACATTGGTTCCCCTCAACACCCCTGACGTGTTTTAACATTGGTTCCCCTTAACACCCCTGACGTGTTTTAACATTGGTTCCCCTCAACACCCCTGACATGTTTTAACATTGGTTCCCCTTAACACCCCTGACGTGTTTTAACATTGGTTCCCCTCAACACCCCTGACGTGTTTTAACATTGGTTCCCCTTAACACCCCTGACGTGTTTTAACATTGGTTCCCCTCAACACCCCTGACGTGTTTTAACATTGGTTCCCCTCAACACCCCTGACGTGTTTTAACATTGGTTCCCCTTAACACCCCTGACGTGTTTTAACATTGGTTCCCCTCAACACCCCTGACGTGTTTTAACATTGGTTCCCCTCAACACCGCTGACGTGTTTTAACATTGGTTCCCCTCAACACCCCTGATGTGTTTTAACATTGGTTCCCCTTAACACCCCTGACGTGTTTTAACATTGGTTCCCCTCAACACCCCTGATGTGTTTTAACATTGGTTCCCCTTAACACCCCTGACGTGTTTTAACATTGGTTCCCCTCAACACCCCTGACGTGTTTTAACATTGGTTCCCCTCAACACCCCTGACGTGTTTTAACATTGGTTCCCCTTAACACCCCTGACGTGTTTTAACATTGGTTCCCCTCAACACCCCTGACGTGTTTTAACATTGGTTCCCCTCAACACCCCTGACGTGTTTTAACATTGGTTCCCCTTAACACCCCTGACGTGTTTTAACATTGGTTCCCCTCAACACCCCTGACGTGTTTTAACATTGGTTCCCCTCAACACCCCTGACGTGTTTTAACATTGGTTCCCCTTAACACCCCTGATGTGTTTTAACATTGGTTCCCCTCAACACCCCTGACGTGTTTTAACATTGGTTCCCCTCAACACCCCTGACGTGTTTTAACATTGGTTCCCCTTAACACCCCTGACGTGTTTTAACATTGGTTCCCCTCAACACCCCTGACGTGTTTTAACATTGGTTCCCCTCAACACCCCTGACGTGTTTTAACATTGGTTCCCCTCAACACCCCTGATGTGTTTTAACATTGGTTCCCCTTAACACCCCTGACGTGTTTTAACATTGGTTCCCCTCAACACCCCTGATGTGTTTTAACATTGGTTCCCCTTAACACCCCTGACGTGTTTTAACATTGGTTCCCCTCAACACCCCTGACGTGTTTTAACATTGGTCCCCCTCAACACCCAGGACGTGTTTTAACATTGGCTCCCCTCAACACCCCAGACGTGTTTTAACATTGGTTCCCCTCAACACCCCTGATGTGTTTGGTAACAACAAGGCTAGCTGGGTTATTTGGTATGTTCCTACAGTACTGCTCCATGTTGTCTGTACTGTAGCCTTCCGTATTGCATGTGTGTAATGCATTTTTAAAAGGGATGGTCGAGATGTCATATCCTTCTATTATCAATAATCTACAGAGAGTTTAAATGTACGTTACAGTAGTGCCAGCTGCAGAACATGATAGTAATCAAAAACACAAGCCAATTGTGTCTTGTTTCATATGCATGCAGACAGACAGACAGACATGAGGGTGCTAAACTTTACTGAAACAGACTTATGGGAAAGTGGAGGGTAGGGTTAATCTCCATTTGAATTGAAGGCAGTCATTTTAGGAAGTAAACTAAAAATGTATACAACATTTTTTTTTAAAGCATTTATTTTCAATTACTTCTCAATAAACTGAAAACTAGAAGCTATTTATTTTTTAAAGTTTTTAAATGTCAGAATTTTAAATAAATATCACTTCCTGAATAGTCTGTCCCCCTCCATGAGACGTCCGAAGAGAAGACTTCTTCAGTGCAGGCGTCGCAACTCTGAGTATTTTCACCAATATTAGCATAATTACATGAGTTTATTTACCAACTAATAATCTTATATTAGGCTGTATGTAACTGCTCAGTGAAAACACTCGATAGCTTCTGGTAGTTATTAAAGTAGCCACTGATCAGAGAACGTCTTTCATCATGAGACAAACTCTACCAGTTAAGATGAGCTCTATACCAGCCAAAGTCAATATGTTTTTTGATAACAAGTAGAGTATGATGTGTGGCTACAGCTTCAATAACTGACTTTTTTATTCATTGATGGACTTGGCACAACTACAATAACATTTTAATGTGGTCACTGTGGTATCACGATATGCTAATGTAGAGCTTTTCATTAGGTCTCATGGCACTTTATATTGCTACTGCATCTCTCAATGTAAATCTCAATCTGCTTTTGAAATCAAGGTCATCCTTTCAAAAGCAATGTTAATGTAATCTGAAAGTAGCCTAATGTCTCCAGGATATCTGATTTCTCATACTCAAATGTGTGTCCTCTGCATTCACTCAAGTCATTTCCACAGTGTCTACTGTGACACCATACTAGTTAGTGATATAGTCTGGTTAGTGATATAGTCTGGTTATAGTCTGGCTGGTGTTATAGTCTAGTTAGTGATATAGACTGGTTAGTGATATATTCTGGTTAGTGATATAGTCTAGTTGGTGTTATAGTCTGGTTAGTGTTATAGTCTGGTTATAGTCTGGTTGGTGTTATAGTCTGGTTAGTGTTATAGTCTGGTTAGTGTTATAGTATGGTTAGTGTTATAGTCTGGTTATAGTCTGGTTAGTGATATAGTCTGGTTAGTGATATATTCTGGTTAGTGATATAGTATGGTTAGTGTTATAGTCTGGTTATAGTCTGGTTAGTGATATAGTCTGGTTAGTGATATAGTCTAGTTGGTGTTATAGTCTGGTTAGTGTTATAGTCTGGTTATAGTCTGGTTGGTGTTATAGTCTGGTTAGTGTTATAGTCTGGTTAGTGTTATAGTATGGTTAGTGTTATAGTCTGGTTATAGTCTGGTTAGTGATATAGTCTGGTTAGTGATATATTCTGGTTAGTGATATAGTATGGTTAGTGATATAGTCTGGTTATAGTCTGGTTAGTGATATAGTCTGGTTAGTGTTATAGTCTGGTTGGTGTTATAGTCTAGTTAGTGTTATAGTCTGGTTAGTGTTATAGTCTGGTTAGTGTTATAGTCTGGTTAGTGTTATAGTCTGGTTAGTGTTATAGTATGGTTAGTGTTATAGTCTGGTTATAGTCTGGTTAGTGATATAGTCTGGTTAGTGATATATTCTGGTTAGTGATATAGTCTGGTTAGTGTTATAGTCTGGTTATAGTCTGGTTAGTGATATAGTCTGGTTAGTGATATAGTCTGGTTATAGTCTGGTTAGTGATATAGTCTGGTTAGTGATATAGTATGGTTAGTGATATATTCTGGTTAGTGATATATTCTGGTTAGTGTTATAGTCTGGTTAGTGTTATAGTCTGGTTAGTGTTATAGTCTGGTTAGTGATATATTCTGGTTAGTGATATAGTCTGGTTAGTGATATATTCTGGTTAGTGTTATAGTCTGGTTAGTGTTATAGTCTGGTTATAGTCTGGTTAGTGTTATAGTCTGGTTAGTGATATATTCTGGTTAGTGTTATAGTCTGGTTAGTGTTATAGTCTGGTTAGTGTTATAGTCTGGGTAGTGTTATAGTCTGGTTAGTGTTATAGTCTGGTTAGTGTTATAGTCTGGTTAGTGATATAGTCTGGTTAGTGTTATAGTCTGGTTAGTGATATAGTCTGGTTGGTGTTATAGTCTGGTTAGTGTTATAGTCTGGTTAGTGTTATAGTCTCTTTAGTGATATAGTCTGGTTATAGTTTGGTTAGTCTTATAGTCTGGTTATAGTCTGGTTAGTGTTATAGTCTGGGTAGTGTTATAGTCTGGGTAGTGTTATAGTCTGGTTAGTGTTATAGTCTGGTTAGTGTTATAGTCTGGTTAGTGTTATAGTCTGGGTAGTGTTATAGTCTGGGTAGTGTTGTCGTCTGGGTAGTGTTGTCGTCTGGGTAGTGTTGTCGTCTGGTTAGTGTCATAGTCTGGTTAGTGTCATAGTCTGGTTAGTGTTATAGTCTGGGTAGTGTTATAGTCTGGGTAGTGTTATAGTCTAGTTAGTGTTATAGTCTGGTTAGTATTATAGTCTAGTTAGTGTTATAGTCTGGTTAGTATTATAGTCTAGTTAGTGTTATAGTCTGGTTAGTATTATAGTCTAGTTAGTGTTATAGTCTGGTTAGTGTTATAGTATGGTTAGTGTTATAGTCTGGTTAGTGTTATAGTCTGGTTAGTGATATATTCTGGTTAGTGTTATAGTCTGGTTAGTATTATAGTCTAGTTAGTGTTATAGTCTGGTTAGTGTTATAGTCTAGTTAGTGTTATAGTCTGGTTAGTGTTATAGTATGGTTAGTGTTATAGTCTGGTTAGTGTTGTCGTCTGGGTAGTGTTATAGTCTGGTTAGTGTTATAGGCTGATTAGTGAGTGTCACTGTGCTCTCTGCCCTGTCTCTCTGTCTGTAGTAGGTAGAGAGCTGTGTCGACAGCCAGGAAGACGTATTAGTGTTGTTGTCCTTGTGTGGTTGGTCTGTTTGTTGACCTCTGTTCTCTGTGTCTCTTTAGGAGGTGGAGCTGTGTCGACTCAACAGCCAGGAGAAGCTGGGCCTGACGTTGTGCTACAGGACAGATGAGGAGGAGGACATGACAATCTACGTCAGCGAGGTGAGACTAGGGCAGAACTGAGACTAGGGCAGAACTGAGACTAGGGCAGAACTGAGACTAGGGCAGAACTGAGACTAGGGCAGAACTGAGACTAGGGCAGAACTGACACTAGGGCAGAACTGAGACTAGGGCAGAACTGAGACTAGGGCAGAACTGACACTAGGGCAGAACTGACACTAGGGCAGAACTGAGACTAGGGCAGAACTGAGACTAGGGCAGAACTGAGACTAGGGCAGAACTGAGACTAGGGCAGAACTGAGACTAGGGCAGAACTGAGACTAGGGCAGAACTGACACTAGGGCAGAACTGAGACTAGGGCAGAACTGAGACTAGGGCAGAACTGAGACTAGGGCAGAACTTGGACTTAGCATGGTGGTGCTGGTGCTGGTCATTCTTCGTCTTCTTCTTCTGGAAGATTAGCTGACGTTATGGCATCAAGTAATGGGGGACCCTTCTACAACACTACAGTCACTGTGTGGCTCAAAGTAAACATAGTGATATACCTAGGAAAAACTTTCATGAGTTGTGACATCTCATAGCTTACTTTAATATTCATGCATGGAATACAACTATATTTTGGTGCAATCACCTCAAGATAGAACCAATTTATTTGAGAAATAATGAAAATATTGAATATTTGGAGAATTGATAAATGCATATGATTACACTAACTAAAAAGACAGCAATCGCTCTGTGGCACTTAATCAATTCTCATAGCAATAATGTAGATGAAAAATATTCATCTTTCTTTGAGTGTACTTGTTTGTTCTTCAAATAGAACTGACATGTTTTGTGAGCTGAGGCTACACTTTTTGTGCCCATAGTCAAGGCTTTTCTCTCTCTTAACCCACTTGTTGGCAGAACGTACAAAGCACTATCCTCCTCTCCTCCATTCCGCCCAACTCTCTCTCCCTCCGTCTCTCTCTCTCTCTTTCTTTCTCTCTCCGTCTCTCTCTCTCTCTCTCTCTTTCTTTCTCTCTCCGTCTCTCTCTCTCTCTCTTTCTTTCTCTCTCCGTCTCTCGCTCTCTCTCTTTCTCTCTCCGTCTCTCTCTCTCTCTCTCTCTCTCACTCTTTCTTTCTCTCTCCGTCTCTCTCTCTCTCTCTCTTTCTCTCTCCATCTCTCTCTCTCTCTCGCTCTTTCTTTCTCTCTCCGTCTCTCTCTCTCTCTTTCTCTCTCCGTCTCTCTCTCTCTCTCGCTCTTTTTCTTTCTCTTTCTCTGTCTCTCTCTCTCGCTGCCATTCGTTTTAAGTTAACTCAGACCCGCAAGGTATTTGCTCCGGAACATAAGCTGAATACAGATCGCAGTAGTCTGTGTTGTTACTGGCTGCTTTCCTCTCGTGTGTTCAGTCTATAAAAAGCCAAGCCAAGGAGAACGTGCTTCATTTAGATGAGTCCCTACTGAATGTCACTACTTATTGAAGCTGGCTTTGAGACAGTGGATGGTGTGCTCTTTGTGACGTCACCATTGTGATCATCACACCCTGATCTCACATTAATATAAACTCAGCAAAAAAAGAAACATCCCTTTTTCAGGACCCTGTCTTTCAACGATCATTCGTAAAAATCCAAATAACTTCACAGATATTCATTGTAAAGGGTTTAAACACTGTTTCCCATGCTTGTTCAATGAACCATAAACAATTAATGAACATGCACCTGTGGAACGGTTGTTAAGACACTAACAACTTACAGACGATAGGCAATTAAGGTCACAGTTATGAAAACTTAGGACACTAAAGAGGCCTTACTACTGACTCTGAAAAACCAAAATAAAGATGCCCAGGGTCCCTGCTCACCTGGATGAACGTGCCTTAGGCATGCTGCAAGAAGGCATGAGGACTGCAGATGTGGCCAAGGCAATAAATTGTCTGGGACCTGTTGGATTGGAGGGTGAGGGCTAGGGCCATTCCCCCCAATAATGTCAGGGAACTTGCAGGTGCCTTGGTGGAAGAGTGGGGTTTTATCTCACAGCAAGACCTGACAAATCGGATGCAGTCCATGAGGAGAAGATGCACTGCAGTACTTAATGCAGCTGGTGGCCACACCAGATATCGACTGTTACTTTTGATTTTGACCCCCCCCCCTTTGTTCAGGGACATATTATTCCATTTCTGTTAGTCACATGTCTGTGGAACTTGTTCAGTTTATGTCTCAGTTGTTGAATCTTGTTATGTCCATGCAAATATTTACACATGTTAAGTTTGCTGAAAATAAACACAGTTGACAGTGAGAGGACATTTCTTTTTTTGCTGAGTTTAGATAAACTATACAATCTCATGCAACTATTTTGCAAGTCACCAGACATACTAAGGACCTCGAATGTCATCCTTTGTATAGTATGACTTAGCTTAGTTAATTATTTGAGAAGCATATATGCAGTGTTTATGAAGACTTTATGAATGCTCTTTAAAGCCTTTATACATGTTTTCTATACTTTATTTATTTATTTTTATTTTATTTCACCTTTATTTAACCAGGTAGGCTAGTTGAGAACAAGTTCTCATTTGCAACTGCGACCTGGCCAAGATAAAGCAAAGCAATTCGACACATACAACAACACAGAGTTACACATGGAATAAACAAACATACAATCAATAATACAGTAGAAAATCTGTAAACAGCATGTGCAAATGAGGTAGGATAAGAGAGGTAAGACAATAAATAGGCCATGGTGGCGAAGTAATTACAATATAGCAATTAAACACTGGAATGGTAGGGTGTGCAGAAGATGAATGTGTAAGTACAGATACTGGGGTGCAAAGGAGCAAGATAGATAAATAAATATAGTATGGGCATGAGGTAGATTGGATGGGCTATTTACAGATGAGCTATGTACAGGTGCAGTGATCTGTGAGCTGCTCTGACAGCTGGTGCTTAAAGCTAGTGAGGGAGGTAAGAGTCTCCAGCTTCAGAGATGTTTGCAGTTCATTCCAGTCATTGGCAGCAGAGAACTGGAAGGAGAGGCGGCCAAAGGAAGAATTGACTTTGAGGGTGACCAGTGAGATATACCTGCTGAGATAAGACGGGGCTTTACCTAGCAGAGACTTGTAGATGACCTGGAGCCAGTGGGTTTGGCGACGAGTATGAAGCGAGAGCCAGCCAACGAGAGCAGTATCTTCTACAGTATCTTAGTCACTTAATAATGTTTACATATATTGCATTACTCATCTCATATGTATATATTGTGTTCTAAACTATTCTATTGCAGTTGAAGTCAGAAGTTTACATACACTTAGGTTGGAGTCATTAAAACTCGTTTTTCAACCACTCCACAAATTTCTTGTTAATCATCTATAGTTTTGGAAGGTCGAATAAGACATCTACTTTGTGCATCACACAAGTAATTTTTCCAACAATTGTTTACAGACAGATTATTTCACTTATAATTCACTGTATCACAATTCCAGTGGGTCAGAAGTTTAAGCTTGGAAAATTCCAGAAAATTATGTCATGGCTTTAGAAGCTTTTGACAGGCTAATTGACCAAATTTGAGTCAATTGGAGGTTGTACTTGTTGAAGTGTTTCAAGGCCTACCTTCAAACTCAATGCCTCTTTGCTTGACATCATGGGAAAATCAAAAGAAATCAGCCAAGACCTCAGAAAAAAATGTTAGACCTCCACAAGTCTGGTTCATCCTTGGGAGCAATTTCTAAACGCCTGAAGGTACCACGTTTATCTGTACAAACAATAGTACGCAAGTATAAACATCATAGGACCATGCAGCTGTCATACCGCTCAGGAAGGAGATGCGTTCTGTCTCCTAGAGATCAACGTACTTTGGTGCGAAAAGTGCAAATCAATCCCAGAACAACAGCAAAGGACCTTGTGAAGATGCTGGAGGAAACAGGTACAAAAGTATCTATATCCACAGTAAAACGAGTCCTATATCGACATAACCTGAAAGGCCTCTCAGCAAGGAAGAAGCCAATGCTCCAAAACCGCCATAAAAAAGCCAAACTACGGTTTGCAACTGCACATCGGGACAAAGATCGCACTTTTTTGAGAAATGTCCTCTGGTCTGATGAAACAAAAATAGAACTGTTTGGCCATAATGACATCGTTATGTTTGGAGGAAAAAGGGGGAGGCTTGCAAGCCGAAGAACACCATCCCAACCATGAAGCACGGGGGTGGCAGCATCATGTTGTGGGGGTGCTTTGCTGCAGGAGGGACTGGTGCACTTCACAAAATAGATGGCTTCATGAGGAATACAAATTATGTGGATATATTGAAGCAACATCTCAAGACATCAGTCAGGAAGTTAAAGCTTAGTCGCGAATGAGTCTTCCAAATGGACAATGACCCCAAGCATACTTCCAAAGTTGTGGCAAATGGCTTAAGGACAACAAAGTCAGGGTATTGGAATGGCCATTACAAAGCCCTGCCCTCAATCCTATAGAACATTTGTGGGCAGAACTGAAAAAGTGTGTGAGAGCAAGGAGGCCTACAAACCTGACTCAGTTACACCAGCTCTGTCAGGAAGAATGGGCCAAAATTCACCCAACTTATTGTGGGAAGCTTGTGGAAGGCTACCCAAAACGTTTGAGCCAAGTTAAACAAATGAAAAGCAATGCTACCAAATACGAATTGAGTGTATGTAAACTTCTGACCCACTGGGAATGTAATGAAAGAAATAAAAGCTGAAATAAATCATTCTCTCTACTATTATTCTGACATTTCACAGTCTTAAAATAAAGTGGTGATCCTAACTGACCTACGACAGGGAATTTTTACTAGGATTAAATGTCAGGAATTGTGGAAACTGAGTTTAAATGTATTTGGCTGAGGTGTATGTAAACTTCCGACTTCAACTGTTTATCTTAGTCCGTTCCGCTCTGACGTCGCTCGTCCATATATGTATATAGTCTTCATTTATTCCTACTTAGATTTGTGTTTATTGGGTATATGTTGTGTAATTGTTAGATATTTCTTGTTAAATATTACTGCACTGTCGGAGCTAGAAGCACAAGCAATATGCTACATACGCAATAACATCTGCTAATCACGTGTATGTGACCAATAAAATTAGATTTTTGTTAATTTAACGCGGGACCTATATTGGTTATCAGGATCTTTATAAAACTAGAATGTCAACTGGAATTGCTTTTCTAATGTAACAGAGTTAAGAAAGTAAATATTTGTAAAATATTTTTCTTTAGCTCAAATGGTTGGTACGTTGTCAAGGAGGGTGGTCACTTGTCTTGCGAGCAGAGGATCACTGGTTGGAGCCCGGTATGGTGACAGGGACAATGAAGGAAGCTTTACTGTTAGCTGCACACTGACGTCCATTTCATTATATCAATCATTGATGGTTCAACACGTTCTAATGAACCTGCAGTTATTTTTACTACACTCTATCCCTCTATATTTGCCTATAGATTTGTTTCTTTATGCAACCATCGCAACCCCCTCAGGCGAAAACAAGCCAGCCTTTCATAAGAGTTTGGCTGGGGTTAGAAGCAACTTTCACGCATCTTTGGTTACTTGCTTCTTGATTTCTTTGTGAAACACACCCCCCTGCAACTAATAAACAACTCATCTGCAACTTGGTTGCAACTTTTCAAGTTTGTGCATCTAGTTGCAAGCAAAACAAAATGTATATATATATAAAAAATATCAATAATTTTTTTTGCAAGCAACAGCCAATCAAAACAAATACTTTTGTCACATGATCCATTCAAAGGTTCGGAATTCCGACCTAGTTATCATGTCAACACAGCTGGCACACTCAGTGCTGTGCAACCCGTGATCAAGGTTGACAGAAGAGACATTAGCACAATGATAAATGTATACACATTATTGGCATCATGGCTAGTCATGGTTTATGTACATGGTTTGGCAGTCAATAAATAAAATTTTCAAAGTGAAGCTTTCCCTGACCAGTTTCAACTGAAATTGTCCACCATGAACTGTTCTAGCTAGTTTAATTTGTTGCTAGATTTGTTATCTTGTTGCTAGCTAGCTAGCTGTGTTGGTGTTTGCAATGTCATTTTGGCTAGCTAGCTAAATTGTACAGGCCACATTTTGTCTATATCTATGCTGTTACAATAACCAAGTGGTTGGATCAACGCAACTAGTGAAACCACGATGTAAAGCAGCAGATGACATGGGTGAGTTTAGAATTCTCTAACAATATCACTGAAGCAGCTTCAATTTGATTGGCTATTGTGTGAAAGTTGTTTCGTGTTACTCCAGCCACTGCTGGTGTTCTGACAGTGGATGAATCTCCAAAGTATTTTCCTCGATTCCTCAGATCCGCTCTCTTCACCCTCCTTCTAAAAATGTCAGTAGGTACGCGAGGAATCGAGGAATATACTTTTGAGATTCACTCTGTGTGTCAGGCAATTGCCAGAGCTGAGAGCAGAGTCCCTCTTCAGCCCGTTGACCTCAGAGTAGCACTTCTAATGAGTGGTCCTTTGTGAGTGACCAGACATACGAGCACGCACACACACACACACCAGACGCACCATGAAAATGGAACACTCAGGCTGGCCCAGCTATCTCAGGAGATCCCGCCTGATTGGACAGAGTGAAACAAATGGCTCCAGAAGGCAGAGTTGAAGGAGTGGCCTGCCCCTTCGTTCAGTATCATTAGAACACAGAATCATGGGAAGGAAGAATCATGGGAAGTAAGAGGCATGGGAAGGAAGAGGCATGGATGGGCTGTGTAAGGAGGGCTGAGTCATGAATGGGCTGTGTAAGGAGGGCTGAGTCATGAATGGGCTGTGTAAGGACGGTTGAGTCATGGATGGGCTGTGTAAGGAAGGCTGTTTCATGAATGTACTGTGTAAGGAAGGCTGAGTCATGGATGGGCTGTGTAGGGAAGGCTGAGTCATGGACGAACTGTGTAAGGAAGGCTGAGTCATGGATGGGCTGTGTAAGGACGGTTGAGTCATGGATGGGCTGTGTAAGGACGGTTGAGTCATGGATGGACTGTGTAAGGAAGGCTGAGTTATGGATGGGCTGTGTAAGGAAGGCTGAGTCATGGATGGGCTGTGTAGGGAAGGCTGAGTCATGGATGGGCTGTGTAGGGAAGGCTGAGTCATGAATGGGCTGTGTAAGGACGGTTGAGTCATGGATGGACTGTGTAAGGAAGGCTGAGTCATGGATGGGCTGTGTAAGGAAGGCTGAGTCATGGATGGGCTGTGTAGGGAAGGCTGAGTCATGAATGGGCTGTGTAAGGAAGGCTGGGTCATGAATGGACTGTGTAGGGAAGGCTGAGTCATGGACGAACTGTGTAAGGACGGTTGAGTCATGGATGGACTGTGTAAGGAAGGCTGAGTCATGAATGGGCTGTGTAAGGAAGGCTGAGTCATGAATGGGCTGTGTAAGGAAGGCTGAGTCATGAATGGGCTGTGTAAGGACGGTTGAGTCATGGATGGACTGTGTAAGGAAGGCTGAGTCATGGATGGACTGTGTAAGGAAGGCTGAGTCATGGATGGGCTGTGTAAGGACGGTTGAGTCATGGATGGACTGTGTAAGGAAGGCTGAGTCATGGATGGGCTGTGTAAGGAAGGCTGAGTCATGAATGGGCTGTGTAAGGAAGGCTGAGTCATGAATGGGCTGTGTAAGGAAGGCTGAGTCATGAATGGGCTGTGTAAGGAAGGCTGAGTCATGGATGGGCTGTGTAAGGAAGGCTGAGTCATGGATGGGCTGTGTAAGGAAGGCTGAGTCATGAATGGGATGTGTAAGGAAGGCTGAGTCATGGATGGGCTGTGTAGGAAAGGCTGTTTAGGGAAGTGTGACGCACTTAAGCGTAGTGGGTGCGGAGTCAGGCGCAGGAGGCAGAAAGTACTGAGTAGTGCTTTAATTAGACACAGGGAAGAAATCGTGCGCGCCAACATACACGGGCGCAGACAAACACGTTACCCAAAAACAGGTCCAAACAGTTCAGAGGGAAATCCCAAAACGAAACACGCTACCCAACAACTACCACACACAAATACAGAGGAAACATTAAGCCCGCACAAAGAGCAGGCGGGCCGACCAGCTTAAATAGCCCAACTAAACGTAAACAAGAAACAGGTGTAACTAATGAGACAAAACCAACAGAAAAGGAAAAGGGATCGGTGGCAGCTAGTAGACCGGTGACGACTACCGCCGAGCACCGCCCGAACAGGAAGAGGAGTCACCTTCGGTAGGAGTCGTGACAGGAAGGCTGTAATACATACTATGTATTTTCTTTGTGTCTGGAGTGTTACGTCGATGGAAGGTAGAGTTTAGCCCAGCAGGGAAACCAACTGATAAAGAAACAGATTACACACATGAACCAACGAATGAACAAACACACACACACACACACACACACACACACACACACACACACACACACACACACACACACACACACACACACACACACACACACACACACACACACACACACACACACACACACACACACACACACACACACACTGTGTTGTCCCTGATTGTAATAGTCTATTTGACAATCCCCAGGCGTACACATGTCCTGACAGGTTTTATAACTCTGTTCATTTAGCTGCTGCAGAAGTAAAGTGGCATTTGATACCTGGGCTGGACAGATTCTATAACACATTCTAACATCGAAGGTATTTCTGTGGCAGCAGTGGCTTCAACCAATCAACATTTGGTGTTGAAAGAGATCCTTTGTCTGGACGTAATGTATAAGAGTAGATTGTACTACCTACTGAGGTGTTCTATAATTATATTGGGAACTAAATGAATCTTGGATATCATAAGGCGTTTAGACAATGCTTTTATAAGTTAGTATTCTCTGTAAAGGTGTATATGTATTTGTGTATGGGATGCTGTATTAAGGCATTTTGGCAAAACTCCAAAAGGCAATTTTGTGTTCCCTCTAAGCATTGAATCTAACAAGCTCTCACCAACAGGTTGGGCCAAACAGCATCGCTGCAAGGGATGGACGCATCAAAGAAGGAGACCACATTTTACAGGTAGGAAACCATTTAATTCTATGTTTCTCTCTCTCTCATCACTCTCGCTCTCTCTCATTTTTCTCTCGCCTTCTCTCCTCCCTCATCAGAGGTGACTTAAACCTATTTTATTTCACCTCCCTCTGCCATTGACTCCCAGCACAAGAACCCATTCATTTTTAATGGCGTCACAGTAAAAGGGAAGCTCACTCCCTCTGTGACAGTTAGCGATGAGGAAATGTCCCCCTGGCTGTTTTAGTTACCGACTCAGCATTCGACTGAGCTTTCTAAGCGCTGTAAGAGCAGTTTAGGGATACACCTCGTCCGGAAATATCCCCCACCCGCTTCTGGATAACACGCCCGCGCACACACACATTCAGGCACGCACGTTTACACACACACACCCCTAGGGGAGACAGAGTTCCCTCCATCTTTTTACCCTTAGCTCCATCCCTGGGCCAGGGAGGGTCGGAAACCCTGGAGTAGGCTGGACACATGAAATTGTTAACAATGCTTACATTTTTTTTAAAGCATACGCCATGGAGCCCAGTTTCATAATATTACCATATGTCCTAGCTGTTTGCCATAGTGTTGAAGTTAAGGCATTTTTCACCCTGCCAGCTCCAATTAGTTCTATTGAGCACCGTGGCACCAACTCGCCTTCCGAACTTTCTATTCCCAGCCCATTGTTCTACGTCACAATGCCTGCTTCACTATTGTTGGCAATGAGACCAGCCCACATTGAAACGTAAACAACAACAAAAAATGACTCATGGAACTCTGAGGATGTCCCGTTGTTTCCTATAGGGGAAATATAGCTATGTCTGTCTATTTCGCCAAATATCTCGCAATTTGTATATTTCGATTTTTTCAAATCGGACAGCATTTTAATCAGGATAATCTCCTCTTTCTAATTACATAAGGTTGGGCAGCGTACTCTGCTGTCATTGATCACTAGACAAAATAGTCAGAAGTTTTCATTTTTCTCTTACTTCCTCATTACGCAGACATAAGCACACTTGGCACCATCGAGGTGCAGATGTTTACTTTCTACACAAGTTGGTCTTTTTCAGTTTCGTCCTAAGAACAGATTGTAGTGGTAAAATAAAAAGGGATACATATTTTTGTGCCATTTAGGCGAAATTGAATTCTGAGCATCACTCCAGTCAGAAGAGGCTCTGCAAACGTTCGATACCATTCATTATGTATGGGCTCGCGCTAGTGTTCCAGCTTAGTCAATGTTATTTTGCCATTTTGACTCATTCTATTGTGCAGCCTACCTGGAGGCTACTAGTACCCTCCTAGGAGAGTCTTCCAGTGGACTGGTTAGAGGCCCAAACAACAGAGTCAGTGGAGCTGTCCTCTATTCTAAGGTTCAGGGAAAGTTGTGTACACAGAAAAGGGGGATGTTTTAAGGTGTAATATATAGAATTCAGGATCCTAGTGAGGTTGGTGTTTTGGGAGGTAGGAATAGAATAAGGTCATATATTTGGAGGGAGAGGCAGATTGACAGCTCTTTGTAGAGAGAGTGGTGGTAATGGGAAGTAGGTAAAAACAGGGTGCTTTAGACAGAGCATTAATGGTTTTGGGAGGCAGAAGCTTGCTACAGTAAAGTGAGTGCGAATGCTATAGAGAGAGGAGAAATGCTTTTGGAGTTAAGGACAGAGGTAGATGATAATGTTTTTCAGAGAGTGGTCTGTTTTCAGTTAGTGTGTTCTCTGAACAACAGAGTGATGTGTTTCTGAATAGGGGTTATTGAGTGGGAGAGGGGAGAGAGGGAGAGAGACAGAGAGAGAGAGACAGAGACAGACAGCGAGACAGAAAACGAGAGAGAGGTGGGTACACAGTGCTGTAATTAAAGGAAGAGGATGGAGGACGGGTAAGCACTGTTTGGTGAGACATACGGCCGGCGCTTGCTGCTTCCCTAATTTTCTGCCGCGTTGTGTGTGTTGTCTGTGTGTCTTCTGTGCAGTGCAGTACATGTGTTGTGTGACTGGTTTGAGCTGCGAGGGGTTTGGGTTAGTGGTTGTGATCCAGGCCACCACCCCATCCCTCCACTATTCTCCCCCGCTGACAGGGCCATTACTCTGGGCAGAGGAAAGCGGACCCCCCCCCCCCGTCACGGCCCAGTTAATTGTGTGGGGCGTCTGGATGTATAAATGTGCGTTGCTTCCGGATGCCGAATGCCGTTCTAGTGCAAACGGTCGGTCCATGGACTACTGTCCCATTCATAATCAATCAAAGCTTGGTCCTGCCTGCCTGGCTGGCCTGCTATGGAATGCGGAGTAGACACAGACTGCAGATGCACAGGAACCTTTAGCTTTATGCCAACCTGGCTGGCTCTTTCTACGGTGTTTGAGTGAGATTATAGAGGGACCTTTCCCTTAGTGTGTGTGTGTCTGTGTGAATAACAGTGTGTGTGTGTCTGTGTGAATAACAGTGTGTGTGTGTGTCTGTGTGAATAACAGTGTGTGTGTGTGTCTGTGTGAATAACAGTGTGTGTTGTGTGTCTGTGTGAATAACAGTGTGTGTGTGTCTGTGTGAATAACAGTGTGTGTGTGTCTGTGTGAATAACAGTGTGTGTGTGTCTGTGTGAATAACAGTGTGTGTGTGTCTGTGTGAATAACAGTGTGTGTTGTGTGTCTGTGTGAATAACAGTGTGTGTGTGTGTGTCTGTGTGAATAACAGTGTGTGTTGTGTTTCCCCCAGATCAATGGGCAGGATGTGCAGGATAGAAAGGAGGCTGTAGCGGTGCTCTCTAGTGAAGATACTAGGAAATTCCTACTGCTGGTCGCCAGGCCCGAGATACAGGTGAGCTCACACACACACACAGATACAGTACAGTAGGAACATTGTGTTACTGGTCACCAGACCAGAAATACAGGTGAGTTTACAGCCAGTTTTACCCCAATATAAATGTTCTTACCTCAGTAAAAGTTTTTAAAACTCTCCCTTTAACACACCCGTACTGTAAACACAGATAGGTCTATACTGTAGGTCCATAGGACCAATATCCCTTTAACACACCCGTACTGTAAACACAGATAGGCCTATACTGTAGGTCCATAGGACCAATATCCCTTTAACACACCCGTACTGTAAACACAGATAGGTCTATACTGTAGGTCCATAGGACCAATATCCCTTTAACACACCCGTACTGTAAACACAGATAGGTCTATACTGTAGGTCCATAGGACCAATATCCCTTTAACACACCCGTACTGTAAACACAGATAGGTCTATACTGTAGGTCCATAGGACCAATATCCCTTTAACACACCCGTACTGTAAACACAGATAGGTCTATACTGTAGGTCCATAGGACCAATATCCCTTTAACACACCCGTACTGTAAACACAGATAGGCCTATACTGTAGGTCCATAGGACCAATAGATCAGTCATTAGAGTTATTTTTATTCATGACATCCTGAGTTATACACAACAGCCAAAACATAAATATACCACTTGTGTTTCTTAGATGAAACACTGCAGGGCTGTTACATGCTCCTGTATAGACCATGGACACCACCTCACATCCTGTTTTATTTAATCGACTTCCAACGGTACGCCATAAAAACTAATGGCAGGCTAATATGCTGTGAGTTCAGGCCCAAGGCCATGGCGAATAGTGTGTGTGTGTGTTAGGGGTGTGAACGCTTTAAATGAAACTGGGATCCTTAAAGTTAAGAAAAATCCCTAACCGAAAAACAATGTTCTTTTTTTCTTCGTTTCTTTTACGTAGATGCAGAAAGTAAACTGTAGGTCAGTTTCCTCAACAACTAAGAGTGTTAAAGCGAGAGGCTCAACTCCTCCGCTGTTTTGGTGCCCTGGTTACCACGCTGTGAACGGCATGAAGCAAACCCATTCACATGCACAGATACTATGTGTGATTGTGTGAGAGCCAAGTGTTACATCTCACTCATTTCAATATCCTAGCACAATGGTCACAGACCTTTTCTGAGTCGAGATCCCTTTCTGAGTCGAGATCCCTTTCTGAGTCGAGATCCCTTTCTGAGTCGAAATGCAAGTCCAGATCTACCACTCTTCTAAATATGACTTAAAAAACCTAAGCCTGTGCTACATTAACCAATTAAAAACAGTTATGTAGCAATGAGGTTTGTACAGTAAGCTATAGGCCCAATACATTATCACTGCATATTGACTATGCTTGAATTGCCCTGTCATTGTTGTTCTTCTCAGACCATTATGAAATTATATTTAAAAATAGTAGGTACATGATCAAACTGGTAATAGATCATGTGTTGTATTACTTGTGAGGCACAGCAGAGTGAGCATAATAATCCGCTTTTTTTTTCATTTTACTGGACTGATGGCCTGCATCTGATGGTCAGTCTGAGGGGAAGGAGCAGATGCCTCTCACCATCTCTCTCTCCCTCCTCTGAGAAAAGGGGACACAGTCTTCCATCTGATGGTCAGTCTGAGGGGAAGGAGCAGATGCCTCTCACCATCTCTCTCTCCCTCCTCTGAGAAAAGGGGACACAGTCTTCCAGCTGATGGTCAGTCTGAGGGGAGGGAGCAGATGCCTCTCACCATCTCTCCCTCCCTCCTCTGAGAAAAGGGGACACAGTCTTCCAGCTGATGGTCAGTCTGAGGGGAGGGAGCAGATGCCTCTCACCATCTCTCTCTCCCTCCCTCCGCTGAGAAAAGGGGACACAGTCTTCCAGCTGATGACGAAACTGACTTCACACTGCATGATTTCTGCCTCATGCACCAACTTACACAAAGTTACACCTCTGACCAGAGGAAGTGAAATATTCCTTGATATTAAAAAAGAAACAAGCCGCTAATAATAACAAGAATGCAATCTTATGGGAACACTTTCCTGTACTCATTCATTACAGCTGCACTGCTGGTTGTACTCATTCATTACAGCTGCACTGCTGGTTGTACTCATTCATTACAGCTGCACTGCTGGTTGTACTCATTCATTACAGCTGCACTGCTGGTTGTACTCATTCATTACAGCTGCACTGCTGGTTGTAGCGTGAGTGGAAATAGGAAGAATACATATGTGTTGACAGTGCTGAATAACAACTTAAACATGAACTTACTCATAAAAACAGCATCTATTTGCTGTATTCATTGAATCTCTCTAGTCATGGTTTTAAAAGTTTTTAAATCTCACAGTATCAACTTTCGAGGCTTTCGAGGCTCAAGGAAAAGGTGCAGACACGGTGATCTGAGCTATCTGATTGGCCAGTGGTAGGCCAATAGGTGCACTTGATTTGCTCTCTGGGCCTGCCGGGTATGCAGAGTTCTACCTTCAGACACATGAAATGGTTCAAAATGGGAACACTGCCTTCCCTGCGCTAGGGCTGCTGAATCAAGTGCATCTACAGCCAACAGGGCGAAAGAAAAAATAAAATAAGAACGCAAGGCTTTACCTTTGTTGTTTTTTTACATACATCTTTGGTAATCGACTAGGAATACCCTCGCGATCGACTGGTTGGTGACCACTGTCCTGGCCTATTCATTGGTTTTCTGCTTTACTGAAGTTGCGAGATACAGCTTTTGATTGCCGATAGATATGCCTAGTGCCTGATGGCCAACCTACCTAATTGTTTTAATGGAAAATCCACAAACAATGGCAGTTTAAATGTTAAGAAAATGTTTCCATTTGTCACATCCCTAGTGTGTGTGTGCGCACCACTGAGAACGGCGGATGAGCCATGAGCCAAAATGGACTCTCTTCCTTCCCCTTTTAGTAATTAAATAAGTCTCTCACAGTCTAAAGTCCTGGCTTCAGCGTATCCCATTTAGTTTGACACAAGCAGACAAAGAGATCATGAAGAACACTGAGGCCACAACAAGCTAGCCAATCAAGAGTAACAACCAGCTGGCCATTCAAGAGCCACAACAAGCTGGCCATTCAAGAACCATAACAAGCTGGGCACTCAAGAGCCACAACAAGCTGGCCATTCAAGAGCCACAACAAGCTGGCCATTCAAGAACCACAACAAGCTGGCCATTCAAGAACTATAACAAGCTGGCCATTCAAGAACCACAACAAGCTGGCCATTCAAGAACCACAACAAGCTGGCCATTCAAGAACCATAACAAGCTGGCCATTCAAGAATCACAACAAGCTGGCCATTCAAGAACCATAACAAGCTGGCCATTCAAGAACCACAACAAGCTGGCCATTCAAGAACCATAACAAGCTGGCCATTCAAGAACCACAACAGGCTGGCCATTCAAGAGCCACAACAAGCTGGCCATTCAAGAACCATAACATGCTGGCCATTCAAGAACCACAACAAGCTGGCCATTCAAGAGCCACAACAAGCTGGCCATTCAAGAACCACAACAAAACACACCTCATGAATATCTGGCTTTATGAAACTGTTGATAGATCATGTATGAAGGTCAT
The DNA here is from genome assembly GCF_016432855.1 of Salvelinus namaycush. Classification (NCBI taxonomy): domain Eukaryota; kingdom Metazoa; phylum Chordata; class Actinopteri; order Salmoniformes; family Salmonidae; genus Salvelinus; species Salvelinus namaycush. The sequence continues at coordinate 51,020,228 of NC_052327.1, read as the reverse complement.
GAAGCCTGACCACTATGTGTATGTATTGACTCTATCAACAGCTTCATAAAGCAAGATATTAATGTCTTGTTGTGGCTCTTGAATGGCCAGCTAGATGGTGTAAGGGTTTATCATGTTCCTGTTTAAATCCTCTCTCTTTCTCTCTCTCTCGCTCTCTCGCTCTCTCGCTCTCTCTATCTCTCTATCTCTCTAGCTGGAGGAAGCGTGGTTGGATGATGAACACAGTGAATTCCTGGAGCAACTGAAGATGGAAATGTTGGAAGAGCAACAGAGAGAAGAGATGGAGCTAGAGGCACTTCAGGAGAAGGTGAGACCACACTGCCGCAGGGACAGGCCAAAGAGTTTATCACAATTAGTTGTACACTCTCCCACACATAGCACATACCTGTAAAGCTCATCACCAAAGCGACACACCAAAGAGTTTATGTACTGTAAAAATGACTTTAGGGTCTCTATGGTCCACCCTCAGACTCTTTGAAAAACCTGTGAAAATATGTAATACCCTTGGAAAAATTGTGTGTTTTTATTGAGAGATTAGCAGGCTGTGAATGGGTAGATATGGAAGTTCAAAGATGGAAAAGCTATTGGGGAAGAAGTGGCACCGTAGTGGTACAGAACTCCACAAGAATGGAGGGAATCCCAGTGGAGACCCGTAGTGGTACAGAACTCCACAAGAATGGAGGGAATCCCAGTGGAGAACCGTAGTGGTACAGAACTCCACAAGAATGGAGGGAATCCCAGTGGAGAACCGTAGTGGTACAGAACTCCACAAGAATGGAGGGAATCCCAGTGGAGAACCGTAGTGGTACAGAACTCCACAAGAATGGAGGGAATCCCAGTGGAGAACCGTAGTGGTACAGAACTCCACAAGAATGGAGGGAATCCCAGTGGAGAACCGTAGTGGTACAGAACTCCACAAGAATGGAGGGAATCCCAGTGGAAAACCCAAAGCACTGACTTAGAAGTTCAGAACTATTTCAGACGTTCGAAATTTCAGAAACTACACTGGGGGGGTTCTGTAATAATACTAAAGCCCTTTGTGGGGGAAAAACTCATTCTGATTGTCTTGGCTTGGCTACCCAATGGTTGCATGTGGTGTTTATATTTTTGTTCAGTATAGTTACCTATTATTTCTTTACATTGGGGGTAATTTCAGTACTGATTATATAATTTTTTCTTTATTACAGGCCAAAGGAGAAGAGGATGACATCACTGCCACCTGTTCCTCCAGAACTCAGGACAGCGGGCTGGGGATGTCGTTAAGGAACAGCATCGACGCCCCCGACCACAACGTCCTCCTAACCCACATCCAACGGAGACTCTCCCAGTGTCTGAGGGACAGACAGAACTGTTCCACGCGTCTGGACGAAGAGGAGGAGGAGGAAGAAGATGAGGATGTTGCAGAGGATGGCGATCGGTTCCAGCAGCTCCTGGAGCTGAAGTGTCAGATCCGTAACAGCGGGGAGTACGACCTGATCTATAGCAGACGCAGCACTATAGAGTGTAGGCTGGGAGAGCCGGCCGGTGGCGTGCAGCGTGAGCTCCGCATGCTCAACGACGAGCTCCGTAGCATCGAGCTAGAGTGCCAGAACATCATGCAGGCACACAAGCTCGGCAAGGGGCCGGTGGGGTCCCAGTGGGACCAGGGGCAGCAAGTGTTTCCCCAAATTGTCTGCCCCACACCCAAGGACCAAAGCTCTCACCTGGGGTGCAATGACTCACCTAGAAGAAGCAAGCTGGTGGGCATCAACGAGTGTCCGGAGAAGCCGGAGAAGTCAGACAAGGACAGCTCGAGTGCCTACAACACTGCAGAGAGCTCTCGCAGCACGCCGCTGGCAATGGACCGCTCCCCTGAGCACTCCCTTCAGAGGAGGATGGTGACCATCACCAACCAGAGGAACCTCCGCAGCAGCATGGCCAGCCTCCACACTACAGCCAGCCCCAGCCCCAAACACCGGCCCCTCCACTGGGCCCCCATCCCAGGCAAGGCCAGCAGCCCCGACCACAGCCTTTACCCCTCCGAGTCGGACAAGGTGGCCCCTGCAGACAACGAAAGGAGTGGGTTGGGGAACTGGAAGGTGAAGCCTCAGCCTCCTCCCAGGGCCTCCCAGATCCCTTACCTATCCCCGTCCCATGACTCCCAGCACCGCCAGCCCAACGCCAACATCCCGGCCCACGCTCGCCACTACCAGAGCTACATGCAGCTGATTCAGCAGCGCTCGGCTGCGGAGTACGCCCAGAGCCAGCTGAGCCTGCTCAGTGGAGTCAAGGAGCCCCAGCTGAGCCCCGCCATCGAGCCTAAGATGGAATGGAAGGTGAAGATCCGTTCGGACGGCACGCGCTACATCACCAAGAGACCCATTAGGGACAAGATCCTGCGGGAACGCGCCCTGAAGATCAAAGAGGAGCGTAGCGGAGGGATGACCACCGACGACGACGCTATGTCCGAGATGAAGATGGGGCGGTACTGGAGTAAAGAGGAGAGGAAGCAGCATCTGGTCAGGGCTAAAGAACAGCGGAGGAGACGGGAGTTCATGCAGCGCAGCCGACTGGAGAGCCTGAGGGAGAGTCCTCAGAGCAGCAGCGAAGGACGCAAGGAGGTCAGCATCATTGAACTGAGCCACAGGAAGATGATGAAGAAGCGCAACAAGAAGATCCTGGACAACTGGATGACCATTCAGGAACTGATGACTCACGGGGCCAAGGCCCCTGATGACCCCAGGGCCAAAGTACATAAGGCCTTCCTGTCGGTCACCACTGTATAATATACAACAAACACATAACAATCTATAGCAGTGTTTCTTAACCGTATTCATACCAGGAACCAGCAAGCTATGGCCCTACCCCGGTGAGCAACATCCCAGGGACCGGTGCTGGTCTCCGGACCGGAATTTGAGGAACACTGATCTACAGTACCCCATGTGGTATTATATACTTGCCTCGTTCAATGTGGCGTTTTTATGAGGGCGATAGGAATATTTTTCACAACTTTGTTACCCGAAAAATAGCATTTTCTAAAGAATTTTAACCAATGGTTTCCATGGCATTTAAAAAGTCTGTTTTTCATTATTTCACTCTGTTCCAGAAACACTTTTGTATGAGATTACTGAGCAATTATTTTTCTTAGTTCATCCTGTAAATGTAATTACCTGCATAGTGTTCAATTATTTTCATATTTCTGTTCTGTTATACAGTGATTCCAACCCACACAGGTCAGAATATTTGTATGTACTCCCTCAGGGGGAGAGGCGTTCAATTGAATGTACAGTACAGAAATCCTACTTCTTGCAGGTCTAGATTTGATAAACCAGCCATTTCATTTGTCCTTAAAGGGACACTTCGGGATTTTGGTATGAAGGAAGTTAGAGGTAAGTTTCGCGAGCCAATGCTAACTAGCGTTAGCGCAATGACTGGAAGTCTATGGGTATCAGCTAGCATGCTAGCAGATTGGGCTCCCGAGTGGTGCTCCCGATGCCTCTAGCATCTCAGTGCTAGAGGCATCACTACATACCCTGGTTCGATTCCAGGCTGTATCACACCTGGCCGTGATAGGGAGTCCCATAGGGCGGAGAACAATTGGCCCAGCGTCATCCGGTTTAGGGTTTGGCCGGGGTAGGCCATCATTGTAAATAAAAATTTGTTATAAACTGACTTGCCTGATTAAATAAAAAAATAAAAAAATAAAGATTCCCATAGACTTAGTCATTGCGCTATTAACAACTTCCTTCAAACTGCACGCAGAGACATAAAAATGGTATTCACAAGTTCATCTGACTCTGGGGAAGTAGATAAAGTGCCTCTGCCAAAATCCGAAGTATCCCTTTAAAGGTCATGAACAGTCAAAATAATGTTTTTCATGAAATTGGATAATATTTGGATGAAACTAGATCGAAGTATGAAAAATGACTGGTTCTTCTACATTGGTAAAGTTTGATCATAGAGTCACTGGTCCCCCCCATGTCAAATACGTGGATTCAGGAGGTGGGATTATTAAGGGGATAGGGTGACATCACTCTAACTCTCTCATTTTAATACACCAATGGTAACATGATATTCTCTTACCTAATTTAAATAAGTACCGCCTTGTAACCAACATCGGAGAAGGTGTGTTTGCAGAAGGGCATGGTTTTTATAGTTAGATAGCTACTCTACTAGTGACAACATATGAGTGTAGGGTGTCAGCAAATACAATTAAAAGTTTACCCTATTCATCTAGAATGGCAAAGATACTTACAGTTGAAGTCGGAAGTTTACATACACCTTAGCCAAGTACATTTAAACTCAGTTTTTCACAATTCCTGACATTTAATCCTCGTAAAAATCCCCTATCTTAGGTCAGTTAGGAGCACCACTTTATTTTAAGAATGTGAAATGCCAGAATAATAGTAGAGAGAATTATTTATTTCAGCTTTTATTTCTTTCATCACATTCCCAGTGGGTCAGAAGTTTATATACACTCAATTAGTATTTGGTAGCATTGCCTTTAAATTGTTTAACTTGGGTCAAACATTTTAGGTAGCCTTCCACAAGCTTCCCACAATAAGTTGGGTGAATTTTGGCCCATTCCTCCTGACAGAGCTGGTGTAACCGAGTCAGGTTTGTAGGCCTCCTTGCTCGCACACGCTTTTTCAGTTCTGCCCACAGATTTTCTATGGGATTGAGGCCAGGGCTTTGTGATGGCCAGTCAGGAAGTTAAAGCTTGGTCGCAAATGGGTATTCCAAATGGACAATGACCCCAAGCATACTAACAAAGTTGTGGCAAAATGGTACCTTGACTTTTTTGTCCTTAACTCATTTTGCTACAACTTTGGAAGTATGCTTAGGGTCATTGTCCATTTGGAAGACCTATTTGCAACAAAGCTTTAACTTCCTGACTTATGTCTTGAGATGTTGCTTCAATATATCCGCATAATTTTTATTCTTCATGATGCAATCTATTTTGTGAAGTGCACCAGTCCCTCCTGCAGCAAAGCACCCCCACAACATGATGCTGCCACTCTAGTGCTTCATGGTTGGGATGGTGTTCTTTGGCTTGCAAGCCTCCCCCTTTTTCCTCCAAACATAACAATGGTCATTATGGCCAAACAGTTCTATGTTTGTTTCATCAGACCAGAGGACATTTCTCCAAAAAGTATGATCTTTGTCCCCATGTGCAGTTGCAAACCGTAGTCTGGCTTTTTTATGGCGGTTTTGGAGCAGGGGCTTCTTCCTTGCTGAGTGGCCTTTCAGGTTATGACGATATAGGACTTGTTTTACTGTGGATATAGATCATTTTGTACCTGTTTCCTCCAGCATCTTCACAAGGTCCTTTGCTGTTTTTCTGGGATTGATTTGCACTTTTCGCACCAAAGTACGTTCATCTCTAGGAGACAGAATGCATCTCCTTCCTGAGCGGTATGGCGGCTGCGTGGTCCCATGGTGTTTATACTTGCGTACTATTGTTTGTACAGATGAACGTGGTACCTTCAGGCGTTTGGTTCGTACTTTTGATCAATTTCCAGACTTGTGGGGGTCTACAATTTTTTTCCTGAGGTCTTGGCTGATTTCTTTTGATTTTCCCATGATGTCAAGCAAAGAGGCACTGAGTTTGAAGGAAGGCCTTGAAATACATCCACAGGTACACCTCCATTTGACTCAAATGATGTCAATTAGCCTATCAGAAGCTTCTAAAGCCATGACAGAGGCACAGTCAACTTAGTGTATGTAAACTTATGACTCACTGGAATTGTGATACAGTGAATTATAAGTGAAATAATCTGTCTGTAAACAGCTGTTGGAAAAATTACTTGTGTCATGCACAAAGTAGATTTCCTATCCGACTTGCCAAAACTATAGTTTGTTATCAAGAAATTTGTGGAGTGGTTGAAATACTAGTCTTCATGACTCCAGCCTAAGTGTATGTAAACGTCCGACTTCAACTGTATATGTCTAGGTTTTCAGCCAGCATGGAACAAAGAGGGAGGGGCGGGAGAAGGGTGTTCAAAACTCCGATGCAGTTGTCATGTCAACACATCCGTCAGTACTGCTGTGAACCGCATCACAAGAGACATGCCAAACGGGAAATTTATTTTTAAAAGATTGACATCATTGATGCAATTTCAGTGTTGTTTGAGTTGCTTTGTGAATCACCAAATTAGCTTGAGATGATTTTACAGCAACGCTGCTCACTGCATCCAAGTTGCTTTACATTTCAAAGAGATGCCAGTCAAGGCGAGCTCATCAATATAAGCTTCCCGCCTTCTCAGCCTGTTTTTTTTAAACATTCTGGTAGTTTGCCATGAGAGAAAAAGTTTCTAAATTTTCGAGCATTTCTATCCTAAACAGATATTAGGGGTGATATTTTAGTCACTCAAAACGCTATTTTAGATGTGAATCAGAATGACTGTTCGAGACCTTTAAGATGTGAACACTTATTTGAAAATCCAAATGCCTAATGTTTAAGTTTTAATGTCCAGGACTTTCTGCTGATTCCACACACACATACAACTAAAAGTACAAACATTGATATACCAAATAATGACACATTTCTTCATAACAAGATAGTAAAGAGAGAACTTGGATTGAATGCTTACATTTTCTACATGCATAAAAGGGACCAATGTTGATATGATACTTTTATAGCCAAATCAAGAATGTATCAAAAAAACTGTGGACCATTTGCATTTCCCTTTGCAACCATTTGAATTGCAAAGGGTTATTTTATCTCAAGAGGCTTTGAAGACAAGCTGTCTGGCTTGACAAGCTGTCTGCATCAGGAGTTCCAATATAGTACTGGTACACCCTCTCTTCATAAGATTTAGCATATTTATGTTCACATTATCCTTTATTTTTCCGTATTGTACAATGTCAAAGTTTCTCAACATAACCTAAACAGTTTCCAATTAAATTCAAAACATTTGTTATGAACTGACTATTGTTCTCTGGTGCTGCTCAAAGTTGAGCTCAAGATTCATCTTAAAATAAGTTAAGAGTACTATGTTTTAACAATGGCGGATCGTTGAGGAGCACACACCCAAGTACCCTTGTACTTACTAGTTATGGATTGGATGACTGCCGGTGTGCAGGACTCATAACTTGGCAGTTCATTTCCCAATTGTGAAATCAGGTTTCCATACACAATAACTACACACATTCCAGTCTGGTTCAGTGTACTACATAAAACATACTTGTTGCAAACGTCTCATTTTCAGTTAAAATATTGTAAATTTGAACTTTGAAACCAACTCCTGTATTTGTTTTATGTCAATGGTCTTATTTCGAGTAATATGTAGTTAGCACACTTGTAGCCAGGTAAACGTGTGGTATAATTGTGATCATTGCAAAATGAAATGAGAATAAATTATTGCTTTGTTTTTCTTTAGGAAACCCCTGCAGCACTGTGTTGACTCTGTCCTTCAGTCCAGTTTTCTATTCACAAGACACCATATTGCTTCTAACCCAATTATGTGTGAAATGGCTGTTAAAGGGCTGCCCCTTTACCTTTGTGGCAAATTTGCTGCAAACTAAATAGTGTGCCACAAAATGTTTCAAAAGTTTGCAAACGTTTGCCACTAGTGGTGAATCTGCAGCAAACCTTTGGCACAATAATATTTATTGCCACTAGGGGCAAACCGTTCACCAGAGTTTTTTTTTGATGACCAATCAGGTGGATTAGAAATATCTGTTAGAAAATGGAAACCAAGCTGTCTAGCTAGCTACCTACCTACCAAAGGTGTCCAGTGAGTGTCTAACATATTAATTCAACTTCCTAATAAACTTTAACATTTTATTAGCTAAATGAATCCTAGTTAGCAATGTCATGTTTTATGGGATAGAGTGAAACACATTTTGTTGATACCAGTTTCAATCTGTCAGCACCACTGACTGACTGGCTGCGCTTAACTAGATAACGTTAGCTCTCAAATTTTTTGCACAATCCATGTGATATGTAGCTAGATAGATAACTAATGATTTGCATTTAATACCATTATGCATGTCAACTACTTCCAGTGTCTCTTTCCAGTGATCTTGCCGACCAAGGATGGGTCTGATGAACTATTTGGCGTCACAGCTAGCCTATGTCAAGCTAGCTGTCACGATCATCTTGCTGTGAGAGATTGGACCAAGGCGCAGCGCGTGGAAAGTACATCTTTTATTTTAAAGAAGGAAAAAACAAAACAACAAACAGAACAGACGACCGTGAAGCTATACAAACATCAGTGCTGACACAAAACACTTCGACATAGACAATTCCCCACAAACAGCTAAAGCCTATGGTTGCCTTAAATATGGCTCCCAATCAGAGACAACAATAACCAGCTGTCTCTAATTGAGACCCAATTCAGGCAACCATAGACTTTCCTAGATACCTACACTCAACCATAGACACAGCTAGACTTCTATACTAAACATAAACCCAACTACTCTAATAAACCCCCTAAACCTTACAACCACCCTAGACACTACAAAAAACACATACATTCCCCATGTCACACCCTGACCTAACTAAAATAATTAAGAAAACAAAGAATACTAAGGCCAGGGCGTGACATAACCCCCCCCTTAAGGTGCGAACTCCGGGCGCACCAGCACATAGTCTAGGGGAGGGTCTGGGTGGGCGTCCGTCCACGGCGGCGGCTCCGGCACTGGTCGTGGTCCCCACCCCACCACAGTCACTACCCGCCTCCGTAGCCTCCTCCAAATGGCCACCCTCCACATTAACCCCACTGGATTAAGGGGCAGCACCGGACTAAGGGGCAGCACCGGACTAAGGGGCAGCACCGGACTAAGGGGCAGCTCCGGACTGAGGGACGGCAGCTCCGGACTGAGGGACGGATCCTGGCTGGATGACGGCTCTGGCGGATCCTGGCTGGACGGCTCTGGCGGATCCTGGCTGGACGGCTCATGGTTGGCTGACGGATCTGGCTGCTCATGGCTGACTGACGGATCTGGCTGCTCATGGCTGGCTGACGGATCTGGCTGCTCATGGCTGGCTGACGGATCTGGCTGCTCATGGCTGGCTGACGGATCTGGCTGCTCATGGCTGGCTGACGGATCTGGCTGCTCATGGCTGGCTGACGGATCTGGCTGCTCATGGCTGGCTGACGGATCTGGCTGCTCATGGCTGGCTGACGGCTCTGGCTGATCCTGTCTGGTTGGCGGCTCTGGCTGATCCTGTCTGGTAGGCGGCTCTGGCAGATCCTGTCTGGTAGGCGGCTCTGGCAGATCCTGTCTGGTTGGCGGCTCTGGCAGATCCTGTCTGGTTGGCGGCTCTGGCAGATCCTGACTGACGAATGGCTCTAGCGGCTCCTGACTGACGAACGGCTCTGACGGCTCGGGACAGACGGGCGGCTCTAACGGCTCTGGACAGACGGATGGCTCAGACGGCGCTGGGGAGACGGATGGCTCAGATGGCACTGGGGAGACGGATGGCTCAGATGGCGCTGGGGAGACGGATGGCTCAGATGGCACTGGGCAGACGGATGGCTCAGATGGCACTGGGCAGACGGATGGCTCAGATGGCACTGGGCAGACGGATGGCTCTGGCCGGATGAGGCGCACTGTAGGCCTGGTGCGTGGTGCCGGAACTGGAGGCACCGGGCTAAGGACACGCACCTTCAGGCTAGTGCGGGGAGAAGGAACAGGGCATACTGGACCCTGGGAGCGCACATTAGGCCTAGTGCGTGGTGCCGGAACTGGTGGTACCGGACTGGGGACACGCATCTCAGGGCTAGTGCGGGGAGCAGCAACAGGACGCACAGGACTCTGGGGACACACAGGAGGCTTGGTGCGTGGTTTAGGCACTGGTGGTAAAGGGCTGGAGACACGCACCATAGGGCTAGTGCGTGGAGGAGGCACTGGTGGTACTGGGTTGGGGCGGGGAGGTGGCGCCGGAAATACCGGACCGTGCAGGCGTACTGGCTCCCTTGAGCACTGAGCCTGCCCAACCTTACCTGGTTGTATGCTCCCCGTCGCCCGACCAGTGCGGGGAGGTGGAATAACCCGCACCGGGCTATGTAGGCGAACCGGGGACACCATGCGTAAGGCTGGTGCCATGTAAGCCGGCCCGAGGAGACGCACTGGTGACCAGATGCGTTGGACCGGCTTCATGACATCCGGCTCAACGCTCAATCTAGCCCGGCCGATACGTGGAGCTGGAATGTACCGAACCGGGCTATGCACGCGTACAGGAGACACCATGCGCTCTACTGCGTAACACGGTGTCTGCCCGTACTCTCGCTCTCCACGGTAAGTACAGGGAGTAGGCGCAGGTCTCCTACCTGACTTCGCCACACTCCCTTTAAGGCCCCCCCCAAGAAATTTTTGGGTTGTACTCACGGGCTTCCAGCCTTGCTTCCGTGCTGCCTCCTCATATCGCCTCCTCTCGGCTTTAGCTGCCTCCAGCTCTTCGAGGGAGGCGATATTCTCCCGGTTGTGCCCAAGGTCCCTTACCATCCAGTATCTCCTCCCATGTCCATGAATCCTGTGTAGGTGGGTCCTGTTGCCGCTTGACACACCGCTTGGTCCTGGTAAGGTGGGGAATTCTGTCACGATCATCTTGCTGTGAGAGATTGGACCAAGGCGCAGCGCGTGGAAAGTACATCTTCTTTTATTTTAAAGAAGGAAAAAACAAAACAACAAACAGAACAGACGACCGTGAAGCTATACAAACATCAGTGCTGACACAAAACACTTCGACATAGACAATTCCCCACAAACAGCTAAAGCCTATGGTTGCCTTAAATATGGCTCCCAATCAGAGACAACAATAACCAGCTGTCTCTAATTGAGACCCAATTCAGGCAACCATAGACTTTCCTAGATACCTACACTCAACCATAGACACAGCTAGACTTCTATACTAAACATAAACCCAACTACTCTAATAAACCCCCTAAACCTTACAACCACCCTAGACACTACAAAAAACACATACATTCCCCATGTCACACCCTGACCTAACTAAAATAATTAAGAAAACAAAGAATACTAAGGCCAGGGCGTGACACTAGCAGGGTTTCCTTGAATGCAGCCCGCGACGCGGTTAGCCATTGTGGCTAGGACTGCGGATTTCCCCGGGTTTGTGGCTGTTGTTTTCAATCTTCCCAGTGACCTGCCCTGTCTGGAACTGTGAGGAGTAACAGAGTAATCTACGTTGCTAGCTACCATGACAAAGACCAAAGCCGGCGGGCGTACCATTGAGGACAGTGCTGTCTCTCTATCAGACGTGAAGAATCTTTTAAACGAACAAAAAGAGACCTACAACAAGAAAATAGCTTCAAGTATGTTGTCCAAATACTTGTGGATTCTACTAATACTAGAATGGACGACCTGGCCAGAGAGGTCCAGGACGTGAAGAACAGTTTGCAGTTCTCCCAGGGTCAGCTCAATGAGTTGAAACAGGAGAACGGCAAGATGACAGCAATCTGTAAGTCATTGAGAGAGGACGTCAGTTCTGTGTGTGAATCCATGATAACAATGACCAATAAATCAGACTGTCAGTTCTCAAATCAGATCTCGAGGGACAATGCGGAACAACGTGGTTGTGGATGGAATTGCAGAATCTCCACATTAGACCTGGATGTAGTCTGAGTACAAAGTGAGAGTAATGATCAAATCAAATCAAATGTATTTATATAGCCCTTCTTACATCAGCTGATATCTCAAAGTGCTGTACAGAAACCCAGCATAAAACCCCAAACAGCAAGCAATGCAGGTGTAGAAGCACGGTGGCTAGGAAAAACTCCCTAGAAAGGCCAAAACCTAGGAAGAAACCTAGAGAGGAACCATGAGGGGTGGCTATGAGGGGTGGCCAGTCCTCTTCTGGCTGTGCCGGGTGGAGATTATAACAGAACATGGCCAAGATGTTCAAATGTTCATAAATTACCAGCATGGTCAAATAATAATAATCACAGTAGTTGTCGAGGGTGCAGCAAGTCAGCACCTCAGGAGTAAATGTCAGTTGGCTTTTCATAGCCGATCATTCAGAGTATCTCTACCGCTCCTGCTGTCTCTAGAGAGTTGAAAACAGCAGGTCTGGGACAGGTAGCACGTCTGGTGAACAGGTCAGGGTTCCATAGCCGCAGGCAGAACAGTTGAAACTGGAGCAGCAGCACGGCCAGGTGGACTGGGGACAGCAAGGAGTCATCATGCCAGGTAGTCCTGAGGCATGGTCCTAGGGCTCAGGTCCTCCGAGAGAGAGAAAGAAAGAGAGAGAGAAAGAGAGAGAGAATTAGAGAGAACATACTTAAATTCACACAGGACACCAGATAAGACAGGAGAAGTACTCCAGATATAACAAACTGACCCTAGCCCCCCGACACAGAAACTACTGCAGCATAAATACTGGAGGCTGAGACAGGAGGGGTCAGGAGACACTGGCCCCATCCGATGATACCCCCCGACAGGGCCAAACAGGAAGGATATAGCCCCACCCACTTTGCCAAAGCACAGCCCCCACACCACTAGAGGGATATCTTCAACCACCAACTTACCATCCTGAGACAAGGCTGAGTATAGCCCACAAAGATCTCCGCCACGGCACAACCCAAGGGGGGGCGCCAACCCAGACAGGAAGATCACGTCAGTGACTCAACCCACTCCAGTGACGCACCCCTCCTAGAGACGGCATGAAAGAGCACCAGTAAGCCAGTGACTCAGCCCCTGTAATAGGGTTAGAGGCAGAGAATCCCAGTGGAGAGAGGGGAACCGGCCAGGCAGAGACAGCAAGGGCGGTTCGTTGCTCCAGAGCCTTTCCGTTCACCTTCACACTCCTGGGTCAGACTACACTCAATCATATGACCCACTGAAGAGATGAGTCTTCAGTAAAGACTTAAAGGTTGAGACCGAGTCTGCGTCTCTCACATGGGTAGGCAGACCATTCCATAAAAATGGAGCTCTATAGGAGAAAGCCCTGCCTCCAGCTGTTTGCTTAGAAATTCTAGGGACAATTAGGAGGCCTGCGTCTTGTGACCGTAGCGTACGTGTAGGTATGTACGGCAGGACCAAATCGGAAAGATAGCAAGCCCATGTAATGCTTTGTAGGTTAGCAGTAAAACCTTGAAATCAGCCCTTGCCTTAACAGGAAGCCAGTGTAGGGAGGCTAGCACTGGAGTAATATGATCAAATTTTGGGGTTCTAGTCAGGATTCTAGCAGCCGTATTTAGCACTAACTGAAGTTTATTAAGTGCTTTATCTGGGTAGCCGGAAAGTAGAGCGTTGCAGTAGTCTAACCTAGAAGTAACAAAAGCATGGATACATTTTTCTGCATCATTTTTGGACAGAAAGTTTCTGATTTTTGCAATGTTACGTAGATGGAAAAAAGCTGTCCTTGAAACAGTCTTGATATGTTCGTCAAAAGAGAGATCAGGGTCCAGAGTAACGCCGACGTCCTTCACAGTTTTATTTGAGACGACTTTACAACCATCAAGCTTAATTGTCAGATTCAACAGAAGATCTCTTTGTTTCTTGGGACCTAGAACAAGCATCTCTGTTTTGTCCGAGTTTAAAAGTAGACAGTTTGCAGCCATCCACTTCCTTATGTCTGAAACACAGGCTTCTTGCGAGGGCAATTTTGGGGCTTCACCATATTTCATTGAAATGTACAGCTGTGTGTCATCCGCATAGTAATGAAAGTTAACATTATGTTTTCGAATGACATCCCCAAGAGGTAAAATATATAGTGAAAACAATAGTGGTCCCAAAACGGAACCTTGAGGAACACCGAAATTTACAGTTGATTTGTCAGAGGACAAACCATCCACAGAGACAAACTGATATCTTTCCGGCAGATAAGATCTAAACCAGGCCAGAACTTGTCCGTGTAGACCAATTTTTTCCAATCTCTCCAAAAGAATGTGGTGATCGATGGTATCAAAGGCAGCACTAAGGTCTAGGAGCATGAGGACAGATGCAGAGCCTCGGTCTGACGCCATTAACTTCTTTGGGCTGCAAGCCCGAAGCCGGGCACAATATGACAACAGCCACTTCAAGTGCAGGGCGTGAAATTCAAAATATATTTTTTTGAAATATTTAACTTTCACACATTAACAAGTCCAATACAGCATTTGAAAGATAAACATCTTGTGAATCCAGCCAACATGTCCGATTTTTAAAATGTTTTACAGCGAAAACACCACGTATATTTATATTAGCTCACCACCAAATACAAAAAAGGACAGACATTTTTCACAGCACAGGTAGCATGCACAAAACCAACCTAACTAACCAAGAACCAACCAAACTAACCAAGAAACAACTTCATCAGATGACAGTCTTATAACATGTTATTCAATAAATCTATGTTTTGTTCGAAAAATTTGCATATTTGAGCTATAAATCAGTTTTACATTGCAGCTACCATCACAGCTACCGTCAGAAATAGCACCGAAGCAGCCAGAGTAATTACAGACACCAACGTCAAATACCTAAATACTCATCATAAAACATTTCTGAAAAATACATGGTGTACAGCAAATGAAAGACAGGCATCTTGTGATTCCAGACAATATTTCCGATTTCTTAAGTGTTTTACAGCGAAAACACAATATAGCATTATATTAGCTTACCACAATAGCCAGAAACACAAGCCATTCCCCAGCAGCAAAAGTTAGCGATCGTAACAAACCAGCAAAAGATATATAATTTTTGACTAACCTTGATAAGCTTCATCAGATGACAGTCCTATAACATCAGGTTATACATACACTTATGTTTTGTTCGAAAATGTGCATATTTAGAGCTGAAATCAGTGGTTATACATTGTGCTAACGTAGCATCTTTTTCCCAGAATGTGCGGATATTTTATGACACTCAACTATTCTGACCAAATAACTATACATAAACGTTACTAAAAAATACATGTTGTATAGGAAATGATAGATACACTAGTTCTTAATGCAATCGCCGTGTTAGAATTCTAAAAATAACTTCATTACGACATCCAGCTTAGTTATAGCGAGAGCGTGCCCAAAATCTGGGCGCAAACTACTAGTACAACATGTTCAACAGATATATGAAATAGCATCATAAAATGGGTCCTACTTTTGATGATCTTCCATCAGAATGTTGTACAAGGGGTCCTTTGTCCAGAACAATCGTTGTTTGGATTTAGAATGTCCTCTTCTCCAGTCAATACAAAAAAAAAAGTATGAATGTATGTACTTGTAAGTCGCTCTGGATAAGAGCGTCTGCTAAATGACTTAAATGTAAATGTAAATGTCAATTAGCACGGAAAGCTAGCAAAGTGGCGCGAAGCTCTCCTTCCTGAACATACGCAGACAAAGCAACACGCCTAACGTCCCGAAAAAATGTCAATAATCTAATAAAACTATATTGAAAAAACATACTTTACGATGATATTGTCACATGTATCAAATAAAATCAAAGCCGGAGATATTAGTCGTCTATAACGACAGCTTTTCAGAAGGCAATACCAGGTCCCTTCACGCGCGCTCCAGAAAACAGGAAACTGGTGACACGTCATACAAAGAGCTTTTATTCGACCCCAGATCAAGTTATACACTCCATTTCTTCTCTCACTGCCTGTCGACATCTAGTGGAAGACGTATGAAGTGCATGTATACTAATAAATATCAAGGACATTTATAGGCAGGCCCTAGAACAGAGCATCGATTTCAGATTTTCCACTTCCTGTCAGGAAGTTTGCTGCAAAATGAGTTCTGTTTTACTCACAGATATAATTCAAACGGTTTTAGAAACTAGAGAGTGTTTTCTATCCAATAGTAATAATATGCATATTGTACGAGCAAGAATTGAGTACGAGGCCGTTTGAAATGGGCACCTTTTATCCAGGCTACTCAATACTGCCCCTGCAGCCCAAAGAGGTTAAAAGGTCATTTACCACCTTCACAAGTGCAGTCTCAGTGCTATGATGGGGTCTAAAACCAGACTGAAGCATTTCGTATACATTGTTTGTCTTCAGGAAGGCAGTGAGTTGCTACGCAACAGCTTTTTAATTTTTTTTTGAGAGGAATGGAAGATTCAATATAGGTCGATAGTTTTTTATATTTTCTGGGTCAAGGTTTGGCTTTTTCAAGAGAGGCTTTATTACTGCCACTTTTAGTGAGTTTGGTACACATCCGGTGGTTAGAGAGCCGTTTATTATGTTCAACATAGGAGGGCCAAGCACAGGAAGCAGCTCTTTCAGTAGTTTAGTTGGAATAGGGTCCAGTATGCAGCTTGAAGGTTTAGAGGTCATGATTATTTTCATCATTGTGTCAAGAGATATAGTACTAAAACACTTAAGTGTCTCTCTTGATCCTAGGTCCTGGCAGAGTTGTGCAGACTCGGGACAACTGAGCTTTGGAGGAATACGCAGATTTAAAGAGGAGTCCGTAATTTCTAATGATCATGATCTTTTCCTCAAAGAAGTTCATGAATTTATTACTGCTGAAGTGAAAGCCATCCTCACTTGGGGAATGCTGCTTTTTAGTTAGCTTTGCGACATTATCAAAAAGAAATTTCGGATTGTTCTTATTTTCCTCAATTAAGTTGGAAAAATAGGATGATCGAGCAGCAGTGAGGGCTCTTCGATACTGCACGGTACTGTCTTTCCAAGCTAGTCGGAAGACTTCCAGTTTGGTGTGGCGCCATTTCCGTTCCAGTTTTCTGGAAGCTTGCTTCAGAGCTCTGGTATTTTCTGTATACCAGGGAGCTAGTTTTCTTATGACAAATGTTTTTAGTTTTTAGGGGTGCAACTGCATCTAGGGTATTGCGCAAGGGTAATTGAGTTCCTCGGTTAGGTGGTTAACTGATTTTTGTCCTCTGGCGTCCTTGGGTAGGCAGAGGGAGTCTAGAAGGGCATCAAGGAATAATTTGTATTTTTTATTTTTTTTAAATATTTTTTTCCTCTTTAAATTTTTTATTTTTATTTTTTAAATATATATATTTTTTTTTAATTTTACCCCCTTTTCTCCCCAATTTTCATGGAATCCAATCGCTAGTAATTACTATCTTGTCTCATCGCTACAACTCCCGTACGGGCTCGGGAGAGACGAAGGTCGAAAGCCATGCGTCCTCCGAAGCACAACCCAACCAAGCCGCACTGCTTCTTAACACAGCGCGCCTCCAACCCGGAAGCCAGCCGCACCAATGTGTCGGAGGAAACACCGTGCACCCGGCCCCCTTGGTTAGCACGCACTGCGCCCGGCCCGCCACAGGAGTCGCTGGAGCGCGATGAGACAAGGATATCCCTACCGGCCAAACCCTCCCTAACCCGGACGACGCTAGGCCAATTGTGCGTCGCCCCACGGACCTCCCGGTCGCGGCCGGCTGCGACAGAGCCTGGGCGCGAACCCAGAGACTCTGGTGGCACAGCTAGCGCTGCGATGCAGTGCCCTAGACCACTGCGCCACCCGGGAGGCCCCTCATCAAGGAATCTTTGTGTTGTCTGAGAATTTATAGCACGACTGAGAAATTGAAGATGGACCACAGGAAGATTGAGGTGGAGCGCGCTCACAGGACTGGAAAACTCACCACCGGCCCAGGTGACAGGCCCAGGCCAATAGCGGTCAAGTTCCTGAGGTTCATGGACAAGGTAGCTGTTCTAGGAAGAGCCAAGAACTTGAGAGGAGCGTATCTTCCTCAACAAGGACTATCCTGAAGCTGTGCGCCAGAAGAGGAAAGATCTGATCCCAGCCATGAAAGCTGCCAGAGCGCGTGGGGACATTGCTTACATCCGCTATGACAGGCTCATTGTCTACCCTCTTTCCCAGAAGCCTGGAAGGGATGAGAGAGCCAAGCCTAAGGGTTCGTAGCTTCAACCCCACAACGCACACACACACACCAATTGATTAATGGACTGCTGAATGTATATTTTTTTCTCTTGCTTTGTTTGCTCTTTTCAGTATTATGTCTATCTCTGATAAGCTACCCAGGTAAGGCTTGAAAATAGCCCATAATAATATATGTAGCCTTGGAAATAAGGTTAATGAAATCAATAACTTGCTAACATTAATATATTAGCCATTTCTGAGACTCACTTAGATAATTCATTTGATGATACAGCAGTAGCAATACAAGGATATAACATCTATAGAAGAGACAGGAATGCTTATGGGGGAGGTGTTGCTGTATATATTCAGAGCATATTGCTGTAATGCTTAGAGAAGATCTTAAGTCAAGTGTTATTGAAGTGTTGTGGTTGCAGGTTCGCTTGGCACATCTGAAGCCTTTTCTTATGGGGTGTTGCTATAGGCCACCAAGTGCTAACAGTCAGTATCTAAATAATATGTGTGTGACATGCTTGATAGTGTATGTGATGTAAACAGAGAGGTCTACTTTCTTGGGAACCTGAATATTGACTGGTTTTCATCAAGCCGTACGCTCAAGAGGAAGCTTCTTACTGTTACCATTGCCTGTAATCTGGTTCAGGTTATTGATCAACCTACCAGGGTGTTTACAAACACTACAGGAACAAGATCATCCTCATGTATCGATCACATTTTTACTAATACTGTAGAACTTTGTTCTAAAGCTGTATCTGTACCCATTGGATGCAGTGATCACAATATAGTGGCTATATCCAGGAAAGCCAAAGTTCCAACAGCTGAGCCTAAAATAGTGTATAAGAGATCATACAAAAGATTTTGCTGTGACTTATGTGGATGATGTTAAAAATATTTGTTGGTCTGGTGTGATTAATGAGGAGCATCCAGACGCTGCACTTGATGAATTTATGAAATTGCTTCTTCCAATTATTGATAAACATGCACCTGTTAAGAAACTGACTGTTAGAACTGTTAAGGTTCTGAGGATTGATGAGGAATTGAAAAACTGTATGGTTGAAAGAAGTGGGGCAAAGGGAGTGGCTAATAAGTCTGGCTGCACATCTGATTGGCTTACTTACTTCAAATTGAGAAATTATGTGATTAAACTCAACAAAAAGAAGAATAAACTTTATTATGAAGCAAATATCAACGATATAAAGAATGATGGAAAACATTTTTGGAGTACTTTAAATGAAATTATGGACAGAAAGACCAATTGAAATCCATCTTTCATCGAATCATATGGCTTATTCATCACAAAACCATTTGATGTTGCCAATTATTTTAATGATTATTTAATTGGCAAAGTGGGCAAACTTAGGCAGGAAATGCCAACAATGAACAGTGAGCAATTGTATTCATGAATAAAAAAACAAATAATGAAAGAAAAGCATTGCAAGTTAGAATTTTGTAAAGTTAGTGTGGGAGAGGTGGAAAAAATTATTGTTATCGATCAATAATGACATACCTCCTGGCATTGACAACTTAGATGGAAAGCTACTGAGGATGGTAGCTGACTATATAGCCACTCCTATCTGTCAGATCTGTAGTCTGAGCCTAGAGGAAAGTCTTTGTCCTCAGGCCTGGAGGGAAGCCAAAGTAATTCCTCTACCCAAGAGTGGTAAAGAGGCCTTTACTGGTTCTAACAGCAGACCTATAAGCTTGCTGCCAGCTCTTAGCAAACTGTTGGGGAAAAAATTGTTTGACCAAATACAATGCCATTTCTCTGTAAAAATATTAACAACAGACTTTCAGAATGCTTATAGAGAAGGGCACTCAACATGTACTGCACTGACACAAATGACTGATGATTGGTTGTAAAGAAATTGATAATAAGAAGATTGTGGGAGCTGTACTGTTAGATTTCAGTGCAGCCTTTGATATTATTGACCATAATATTGACATTATTGACCGTTGTTGAAAAAAACATATGTGTTTTGGCTTTTCAACCTCTGCCATATTGTGGATTCAGAGCTATCTATCTCATAGAACTCAAAGGGTTTACTTTAATGGAAGCTTCTCTAATGTCAAACATGTAAAGTGTGGTGTACCGCAGGGCAGCTCTCTAGGCTCTCTACTCTTTTCTATTTTTACCAATGACCTGCCACTGGCATTAAACACAGCATGTGGGTCCATGTATGCTGATTATTAAACCATATACGCATCAGCAACCATAGCTAATGAAGTCACTGAAACCCTTAACCTCTCTGGGGTAGGTGGGACGCAATCGTCCCACCTGGCCAATAGCCAGGGAAAATACAGAGCGCCATATTCAAATAAAATGATATAAAAATCTAACTTTCATTAAATCACACATGTAAGATACCAAATTAAAGCTACACTCGTTGTGAATCCAGCCAACATGTCAGATTTCAAAAAGGCTTTTCGGCGAAAGCATAAGATGCTATTATCTGATGATAGCACAACAGTAAACAAAGAGAGTAGCATATTTCAACACTGCAGGGCCAGACACAAAACGCAGAAATAAAAATATAATTCATGCCTTACCTTTGACGAAATTCTTTTGTTGGCACTCCAATATGTCCCATAAACATCACAAATGGTCCTTTTGTTCGATTAATTAAGACCTCAGCTGAATCTGGTAATGAATGGTGTGGCTGTTGAACAAGTTGAGGAGACTACATTTATTGGCATTACCTTAGATTGTAAACTGTCATGGTCAAAACATATAGATTCATTGGTTTTAAAGATGAGGCCGTATAAGGAGATGCTCTGCTTTTTTTGACAGCACACTCCAAAAAGAAAGTTCTGCAGGCTCTAGTTTTGTCTAATCTTGATTATAGACCAGTCGTGTGGTCCAGTGCTGCAAGGAAATACCTAGTTAAGCTGCAGCTGGCCTAGAACAGAGCGGCAGGTTCTGCTCTTCATTGTAATCAGAGGGCTGATATAAATACGATGCATGCCAGTCTCTCTTGGCCAAGAGTTGAGGAGAGACTGACTGCATCACTTCTTATTTCTATAAGAAACATTAATGTGTTGAAAATCCCAAATAGTTTGCATAGTCAACTTACACACAGCTCTGACACACACATTTATCCCACCAGACATGCCACCAGGGGTCTTTTCACAGTCCCCAAATCCAGAACAAATTCAAGAAAGCGTACAGTATTATATAGAGCCCTTATTGCATGGAACTTCCTTCCATCTCAAATAAACAACAAACATGGTTTCAAAACACAGATAAAGCAACACCTCACGGCACAACACCTCTCCCCTATTTGACCTAGATAGTTTGTGTGTCTGCATTGATATGTAGGCTACATGTCTCTTTTACAAATGTATGTAGTTCTGTCCTTGAGCTGTTCTTGTCTATTGATGTTTTGTATGATGTCATTCTGCATTATGTTTTATGTTTTGTGTGGACCCCAGGAAGAGTAGCTGCTGCTTTTGAAACAGCTAATGGGGATCTTAATAAAATAACAAATAACAAATAGGCTAGTGTCACGGTTCAGTAGCATGTTCGCTAGCACAACAGCTAAGGTAGGTAATATGAGTTTATTTGACATCAAAGCAAAACTAACAGGTGCATTGGGAGGAGGAAGCATCAACACTCTGGAAAACTGTTTGTGGTGACCCCAGTGTATTGTCTTCAATATTGATAAGGTGCGTCAATGCATGTATTATTCTCATAAATGTAGCCCATACATTCTTTCTTTGTAACAATTAGATCTTTCATTGATTTAAACTAGAAGCTAACTCATCTTCATCATGTGTTGTTCCTTCTCTCTTTCTAGAAACAATCAGTTACAAGGCAAAAAGACAGAAGGAGGCCTTCAATCAAACTGAGGACAGAGAAATATGTATGAACCAGACAGGTCAAGGCTTCTTGCATGCATAGCTTTGAGATGTAAGTTACACTCTAAAATATGTTAGGTTGTTTGGATGATCCAATTGCTGGGTTGCAGTTATTGAGTCAATATTGGGTTGTTGGTGCTGGGTTATTTTGTATTTATTAACCTTTATTTAACTAGACAAGTCAGTTAAGAACAAATTCTTATTTACAATGATGGCCTACCCTGGTCAAACCCAAACCCGGATGATGCTGGGCCAATTGTGCGCTGCCCTATGAGATTCCCAATCACGGCCGGTTGTGATACAGCCTGGAATCGATCCAAGGTCTGTAGTGATGCCTCTAGCACTGAGTGCCGTGCAGTGCCTTAGACCGCAGTGCCTTAGACCGCCTTAGACCGCTGTGCCACTTGGGAGCCATAGCCCTTATTAAAGTTGGGCTATGGATATTTCACCCAGCCAGTGGGTTAATTCTGCCCTTCAAGTCCTTCAAGTCCACCAGAATACTTGCAAGTATTCTAGTTCTAGCTAATGCAACTGAGTGACTGACGAGTTGAAAGTGTCAAACTTTTTAGACAGACTAAGGGTGTTTTGTCTGACTGAAAACCATGATAACGGTAAGTAACAAACATTCCAAATTCTGAATTTGATGGCCATTCAGGTTAAATAGGTTGTCCTGTCATAATTAGGGAGCTAGCTAACGTTTGCTTGAGAGCTAGCAATTTTCTCTGTTAATTTTTCTGGCTGTGGTAACAATAGCCTCGCGACCATGCTCACGACGCTAGCTTACTGATGGTCCGTGTACACTAGTGGGCAGCACCGCGCTGTGAAACACCTCTTCCCTTTCATTTTCAATGGAAGTAAAGCGGTGAGGAGCAGAGCGGGCGGGGGACCGTTAGCTGGCGCGAACGTGGCGTGGGAGGTGGTGAAAAGTTCAGCATTTCCAAGAACACTGGGCGATGACCAATCATATCTAGTGGTTCCCATGACTAATATGGCATTCTGCGACCCAACAGTGGAGACTTTCTTCAGCAAAGATGGAAGCAAATGTAAGTCATTATAACGTCATAACGAATCACCCCAACAAATGTACAGTTGAGAGGCATATGTTAGTTAATGACGATTAATATTTTTTTGGTCATGAAGTTAAGTCGACGTGTTAAAGCACTGTGCTGAACAATTGGCTGGTGTATTTACATACATTTTCCAATTGTCGCTCGACCAGCAACACGTGCCAGTATTGTGGAAAAACGCAATAATTATACCCATTCCGAAATCATGTAATCACTGTGCTGACTGACTACCACCCTGGTGCCTTGACATCCTTAGTAATGAATTGCTTTGAGAAAATTGTGAAAAGTCATATTCTCAGCGCCGCCCAAAAGCTCCTCAACCCGTTTCAGTTTGCCTATCAGACCAGCAGAGGAGTTGATGATGCCATTCTTACTGTCCTCAACATGGTCTTTTGACATTTAGATGGTGCCAAATCCCATGTCAGGGTTTTGTTTGTTGACTTTTCTTCTGCCTTCAACACAATCCAGCCTTACATTCTGGCACAGAGACTCATAAGTGACTTCTCCTTAGATGGGTGGCTGGTTTTGTGGCTGTTGGACCTCCTAAGCCAGAGGTCACAGTGGGTCAAAGTAGGTCCTCACGTGTGGGACACACGCACCACCAACACAGGCTCTCCTCGGGGATGTGTTTTATCCCCACTCCTGTACATCTTGTACACTAATAATTTTACTAGTTCCCATCCTGACAGACACCTCGTTAAGTTCGCTGATGACACTGCCTTGATCAGTCTGTTGCATAATGACAAGGAACACAATGGCCCGGTCCTAAATGACCTTGTAGAGTGGTGTGACAAATCACATTTGGTCCTCAATACCAACAAGACCGAAGAGACTTGTAAAGACTTCAGGAAGCGTACAACACCTACCTCTGCAGCCTCTATCAGAGGTCAGAACATAGAGATTGTAGAGGTATACAAATATCTGGGTGTCCTCTTGAACAATGAACTTCAGTCGTATAAATGTACAGACCTGATCTACAAAAATAGTTAATAGAGACTGTACTTTCTCAAAAAGCTAGGATCTTTTAATGTTGACTGTACTATACTTACAAATCTTTCATTGAGAGTATTTTTACTTTTTGTATTGTTTGTTGGTTTGACAATTCCACTGTTCCAGAGAAAGATGCTGAGAAGGATTATCATCACAGCAAGCAAGGTACTTGGAGTCAAACAGACAGGCCTGGATGAGATCTTGTAGGTCAGGGCCCTCCGCAAGTCTCACAAAATCATTTTAGACCCAAGCCAACCCCTGTACCCGGACTTTGAACTACTCCCCTAGGGGTGCAGGTATAGGGCACCCCTCGGCAGGAAAAACACAACTAGAGAATAATTTGTGCCAGGTGTGATATCCCTCCTAAATAGCTCAGCCTAATGTTCCTATCCACCCAGTAAGGCCAGCAGGCTTGTCTCTTTTTATTGGTATGTAACTGTTATGAAAGTTGTATTGTCAATTTGTTTTGTATTTAATCATCACTTTAAAACGTGTACATGACATTGCAACAACATTTCCCCATGGGGACAATAAAGTCAGTAAAGTATTTACGAAAATCGCTATTTAGCAAGCTAGCTAACATTAGCCAGCTAGCTATCTAGCTTTTATAAGCCTGGTTTGAAATTGTAATTTGTGTTGTTTAAGGTTTTAGGGACTCCTGAGAAAACCATCAAACCAGGCTTTCATCTTGTGAAACAGTGGATGTTAAGAATCTAGCTAGCTAAAGCATTTACTGCAAAATTGAATCTACAATTTTATAAGCTTGCCCTGCTGATATTTGCCATGCAATGCAGCTGAAGTAGCGTAGCGTAGCTAGCTAACTATTGTCTTGCTTATTGTGTATTGGAGGATACACATTTCTGTATGCCTATGGATGTATAGCTAGCTATGTAGCCGATCTGTGTATGGACCGTTTAAAATGTTTGGTATGAATATTAGTTCAGAACAGTGGCTTTAATGCCTTCCACCAATCCCCAGGAAATTGCAGAAAATGACTGTTACACACATGACTGTTACATGTAAATATTATAATGTTAATAGTAGCTAGCTAGCTATGAACCTCAGCTATCATAGCCGGTTGTATTGACTTCAAGTCACTCAGAATGGCATCAATGAAGACTAAGGATTGAGTAGAATATAATATAACTTCAGTGTGCCAAGTATGCAAGTTGTATATACATTATTACCAAGCATGAGTGTCCCACATTGCAGCCTGTACATTGAATATATTCACTGATCATGTACTCTACCTTGGCAAATAAAGGTACGGTTCAGGTATGAATGTCAGTGAGACATTATTTTCCAGTCCTATCCAATACCAGAAGTATCAAACTCCAGTCTTTGAATGATGCTGTGTCTGCATGTATGTATTACAATTATGTGCATAAACAGTGTTAACCAATCCTGATCCTGGGACATCAATGGTTCCACATTGTAACTCTGTGTTAGACTAGAAGACATTATTTAACTAGTTAAAAGCTGATTTGTAATCCATATATACAGGACCAGAATGTAAAAAAAGCAGTACACTTCCTTTGCGTCATGGAATCCATCTACATAATCTGAGGACACAGGATTGGTGTAGTATTTCATCAAATTTAAATGTTATTGATTTAATCTTTTATTTAGCTAGGCAAGTCAGTTAAAAACAAATTCTTACTTACAATGACGGCCTACACCGCCCAAACCCGGATGACACTGGGCCAATTGTGAGCCATCCTATGGGACTCCCAATCACGGCCGGTTTTGATACAGCCTGGATTCAAACCAGGGTGTCTGCAGTGCCTTAGACCGCTGCGCCACTTGGGAGCCTAACCAAATGAGGGACTTAATTTCAACCAGCAGAGAAATTATTTTTTTTTTTTTTTTTTTTTTTCACCTTTATTTAACCAGGTAGGCAAGTTGAGAACAAGTTCTCATTTACAATTGCGACCTGGCCAAGATAAAGCAAAGCAGTTCAACACATACAACAACACAGAGTTACACATGGAGTAAAACAAACATACAGTCAATAATACTGTAGAAAAATAAGTCTATATACAATGTGAGCAAATGAGGTGAGATAAGGGAGGTAAAGGCAAAAAAAGGCCATGGTGGCGAAGTAAATACAATATAGCAAGTAAAACACTGGAATGGTAGATTTGCAGTGGAAGAATGTGCAAAGTAGAGATAGAAATAATGGGGTGCAAAGGAGCAAAATAAATAAATACAGTAGGGGGAGAGGTAGTTGTTTGGGCTAATTATAGATGGGCTATGCACAGGTGCAGTAATCTGTGAGCTGCTCTGACAGCTGGTGCTTAAAGCTAGTGAGGGAGATAAGTGTTTCCAGTTTCAGAGATTTTTGTAGTTCGTTCCAGTCATTGGCAGCAGAGAACTGGAAGGAGAGGCGGCCAAAGGAAGAATTGGTTTTGGGGGTGACCAGAGATATACAGTGATCCCTCGCCACTTCGCGGTTCACTTATCGCGGATTCGCTATTTCGCGGATTTTCATAATGCATTTTTTTTTTTTTTTTGGTGCATTGTGCTCTGCATTCTGATTCGCTAAAAACTCACTCCCGCTTCTTGTATCAAAACATGCTACGAATTGTGCTATCATTTTGTCGTCTCGTGCAGTTATGTGTACGTACATAAAACAGCTTGGCAAATTTACATTAAGTTGGCCAAATTATCTTGTAATTTCGAACATCTCCTAAACCCACCTAAACCCATAATGTCGACGAAACGGCCTGGACCGACAAAAGCACCTGCGGATGGGCCCAAACGGCGGAAGATGCTACCTATCTGCTGGAAAAAACTGCTGGAAAAAACTATGGCCAGAGGCAGTGCAAAACGCAACCGGAGGCTCGCTTGACGAGGTCCACCACTCTGCCGTAGAAACAGCTGTGAATCTGGCTAAACAGATTGGAGGAGACGGCTTTAATGACATGAGTCCGGATGACATAAACGCCCTGATTGATGGAGACGCACAGCCGCTGACCGATGCAGAGCTGGCAGAAATGACAAAGCCACAAAGCGACGATGAAAGAGAAGAGGGAGAAGAGGACACGAGAGATGAGGAGGAAGGACTAACGCTTGGTCGCTTAGCAACCATGGTGCGAATGGCCACTGAACTTAAGCGAGTAGCTGAGGAATGGGACCCTTTGATGAGCCGTTCATTACAGTTCTCCAACGTAATCGATGGTGGCATGTCGGTGTACAAGGATCTTTTTGCAAAGAAGAAAAAAGAGCGACAACAGCTGCCTATCACTATGTTCTTCTCCCGAACAAACACACCTGCACCGCGGGCTTCAGAAGAAGAGAACACTGCAGAGCGCAGTCAGGATGCAGCGGCCCAGTCTGAAGAGCAGTGAAACGGCCTACACGTGAGTCACTGTATTTGTATACATGTAATAGTTGCTAATTGTAAAAAAAAAAAAAAAATTCTATTTCGCGGATTTCACTTATCGCGGGTCATTTTCGGAACGTAACCCCCGCGATAAACGAGGGATTACTGTATACCTGCTGGAGCGCGTGCTACAGGTGGGTGCTGCTATGGTGACCAGCGAGCTGAGATAAGGGGGGACTTTACCTAGCAGGGTCTTGTAGACGACCGGTAGCCAATGGGTTTGGCGACGAGTATGAAGCGAGGGCCAGCCAACGAGAGCGTACAGGTCGCAGTGGTGGGTAGTATATGGGGCTTTGGTGACAAAACGGATAGCACTGTAATAGACTGCATCCAATTTATTGAGTAGGGTATTGGAGGCTACTTTGTAAATGACATCGCCGAAGTCGAGGATCGGTAGGATGGTCAGTTTTACAAGGGTATGTTTGGCAGCATGAGTGAAGGATGCTTTGTTGCGAAATAGGAAGCCAATTCTAGATTTCACTTTGGATTGGAGATGTTTGATGTGAGTCTGGAAGGAGAGTTTACAGTCTAACCAGACACCTAGGTATTTGTAGTTGTCCACATATTCTAAGTCAGAACCGTCCAGAGTAGTGATGTTGGACGGGCAGGCAGGTGCAGGCAGCGATCGGTTGAAGAGCATGCATTTAGTTTTACTTGTATTTAAGAGCAATTGGAGGCCACGGAAGGAGAGTTGTATGGCGTTGAAGCTCATCTGGAGGGTTGTTAACACAGTGTCCAAAGAAGGGCCAGAAGTATACAGAATGGTGTCGTCTGCGTAGAGGTGGATCAGAGACTCACCAGCAGCAAGAGCGACATCGTTGATGTATACAGAGAAGAGAGTCGGTCCAAGAATTTAACCCTGTGGCACCCCCAAAGAGACTGCCAGAGGCACGGACAACAAGCCCTCGGATTTGACACACTGAACTCTATCAGAGAAGTAGTTGGTGAACCAGGCGAGGCAATCATTTGAGAAACCAAGGCTATCGAGTCTGCCGATGAGGATGTGGTGATTGACAGAGTCGAAAGCCTTGGCCAGGTCAATGAATACGGCTGCACAGTATTGTTTCTTATCGATGGCGGTTAAGATATCGTTTAGGACCTTGAGTGTAGCTGAGGTGCACCCATGACCAGCTCTGAAACCAGATTGCATAGCGGAGAAGGTATGGTGGGATTCGAAATGGTCGGTAATCTGTTTGTTGACTTGGCTTTCGAAGACCTTAGAAAGGCAGGGTAGGATAGATATAGGTCTGTAGCAGTTTGGGTCAAGAGTGTCCCGCCCTTTGAAGAGGGGGATTACCGCAACTGCTTTCCAATCTTTGGGAATCTCAGACAACACGAAAGAGAGGTTGAAATGTGAAATGTGAAAAGCTTTATTTAAAGTTCATAATTACATAATACATGCATTATAAATATTATAATTGTAATATTATATTATAAATACAAGTTCAATCTGTACTTCAATGCACATCTGGTATGCATTATAAAAACAGAGAGGAAGAAAGAGGAGGTGGGGAGAGAGGTATGAGAGTGTCAAAGACAGAAAGGGAACGAGATAAGAACAGAAGAGCAGGGAAGACAGCGTTTAATTAATTAATTACAGTGCTACTAAACTTCCTATTCTCTCAGGTCATCACAATTACATATTAGTGTCTCTAGCGGTGTCTCCTATCCAGCCCTGGGCACCCAGTCGGCCCAAAGGTTATCTTCAAGAGGGTGAGTTGACGATGACGGGACTGGGGGTTGGGATCCTTTCTCACATCAAAATATACCTGCAGACGAGAGAGATGGAGAGAGAAAGATGGGGTGATTAAGCCTTGTGTCTTTTCAATTCTAACACTATGTCAGTCATAATGATCAGGTTGTGAAATACAAAACTGACCTTGGATCATTATCTCTGGTACAACTACATCTCTGTCTGTATTTCAATGTAAAGCATCTCCTTAATAATACTTCCTGCTGACTCGACCAAGTGACCTTTCACCTCTGATCATGCTGTGCCCTCTGTTTCAGGTAGTTCAGAACATAGAGGATTTAGGGAGAAGGGATGAAGTGAGGGAGGGAGACTTATTGAGAAAATACGGTAGTTAAAGAGACAGTGTTCAAAAAGAACCTCCGTGGGCTTGTGCGTAGTGTAGTCAATTGCACAAGGTGTTGCCAAGGAACAACACCCTCTTCGAAGAAGTAGGAGGTGAAGATCACCCGCACTAGGATTGCCTCCCGTGCTGCGTTGTTGGCCCCCAACTGTGCAACATCCTGCAGAGCGGTAGACCTCTCCTCTGGAACACGGCTGAGAGCTGCAGGTCCCCTCCCCCTCCCCCCTCCTGGTTCTCATTGACCCAGCATCTACATCTTCCACATTGCCATCGATAACCAATAGTACAACCTTAATGGAATCTTGAAAGACTTAACTTTTAATAATTTACATTTTAATCATTTAGTAGACGCTCTTATCCAGGTCGGCTGACAGTAGTGAGTGCGTAAGTGTTCATACTGGTCCCCCCGTGGAAATTGAACCCACAACTTTGGCATTGCAAACGCCATGCTCTACCAACTGATCTACACCAGACTAGAGCCAGAGCCTCTTAGTGAAGAGGCGTCTCCGGGATGCTGGCCTTCTAGGCAGAGTTCCTCTGTCCAGTGTCTGTGTTCTTTTGCCCATCTTAATATTTTCTTTTTATTGGCCAGTCTGAGATATGGCTTTTTCTTTGCAACTCTGCCAGGGCCAGCATCCCGGAGTCGCCTCTTCACTGTTGACGTTGAGTGGTGTTTTGTGTGTACTATTCAATGAAGCTGCCATTTGAGGGACTTGTGAGGTGTCTGTTTCTCAAACTAGACACTCTAATGTACTTGTCCTCTTGCTCAGTTGTGCACCGGGGCCTCCCACTCCTCTTTTTATTCTGGTTAGAGACCGTTTGCGCTGTTCTGTGAAGGGAGTAGTACACAGCATTGTACGAGATCTTCATTTTCTTGGCAATTTCTCGCATGGAATAGCCTCCATTTCTCAAAACAAGAATAGACATGAGTTTCAGAAGGAAGGGCTTTGTTTCTGGTCATTTTGAGCCTGTAATCAAACCCACAAATGCTGATGCTCCAGATACTCAACTAGTCTAAAGAAGGCCAGTTTTATTGCTTCTTTAATCAGAACAACAGTTTTCAGTGGTGCTAACATAATTGCAAAATGGTTTTCTAATGATCAATTAGCCTTTTAAAATTATAAACTTGGATTAGCTAACACAACGTGCCATAATGGGCCTCTGTACTCCTATGCAGATATTCCATTAACAATCTACTGTTTCAAGCTACAATAGTCATTTACAACATTAACAATGTCTACACTGTATTTCTGATAAATGTTGTGTTATTTTAATGGACAAAAAAATATGTTTTTCTTTTAAAAACAAGGACATTTCTAAGTGACCCAAACTTTTGAACGGTAGTGTACATTACATGCACAGCTACCATATACAGTCTTGCCATTTTACCATACTTGCTTTATTGGTCATTTGCATAAATATTCTGTCACAGTGACTGACCTGACACAACACACACATCACAGGCTGGGTGCAGCTCATGGGCACTTAGGGGTAAAGTGCCTTGCTCAAGGGCAAAACAGCAGTAGGTAGTATAAAGAGATATTGTAGATGGTAACATTCTGGCTGACTGATTACTTCCTGCACATTTCCCAGCAGGCAGCTCAGGGATTTGAATATCAGCCTGCCTTTCTAACCTCAAAGCTACTCCCGTCCCTATTCATTCTGCTCTTTCCTCACTCCCTTGCTTTTGTTCAACCATTTGACCTGATTTATCAACCCTTCCCTCAAGGTATTTCATTTAGAGATATGGGTGAAACTATCCCTTAAAATCTCCCCCCTAGCGGTTAAGCCTAGCGGTTAAGAGCATTGGGCCAGTAACTGATAGGTCGCTGGTTCAAATCTGCCGTCCTGCCCTTGAGCAAAGGCAACAACTGCTCCCTGGGCGCCGTGGATGTCGATTAAGGCAGCTCCCCGCACCCCTCTGATTCAGAGGGGTTGGGTTAAATGCAGAAGACACATGTTGGTTTAATGCATTCAGTGGCGCAACTGATTAGGTACCCCCTTTTAACTCTCACCCTCTCTTTTGCAGTGGAAGAGATGGACCAGGATACGCTCTTGCTTTTGGACGACTCAACTATAGCCTGACGTTAAAGAAGAACATAAAACCCTTACACGCATTAGAAACAACATTGGGTGTGGATACAGTGGGAACATGTGGATCTGAGAAAGTGTGATGTCATACATTTTTGTGGATATGTATGTAAATGTTAAGTTGTCTATTGTTTTTGTCAATGTATGTTTTTGTTTGTAAAAAAAAATTAAATTAAGTTAAATTAAATATTACTAAAAGAGTAATTGTCTGCTTTACAACAGAGTTCTCAGGACTTCTACATTTTAAATCCGGACTGCTCGGGGAAACTCGTCGATAACTGGTATTGTGGTCTTCAAGGACAAAAACTTTGCTTTGCCAGTCCAGAGAGAAGCAGGCCCAAGATCTTCTTCTGGAATCTTCTTCTGGAAGTGCAGGTGTTGACCCTGAAATGACCCTGTTGGTGGTGCCGCAGATGCTCATTCATTTTTAGTCTGAAACAATCAAGTTATTATTTAAACATTCCACTCTCCATTACACAAGGTGACGTCTCTTTAAGACTTCTGCCAGTGGTCCTCATCCAGCCTACAAGATAGGCAGGAAGACATTCTGACACAGCTTCAACAAGACCAGAAAGTCCTTCATTGACGTGCATCCTGTAAGTTTAAATAATGGATAGGGAGATTGATGGGGAAATTATATGATGGCATTTTGTAAACCTTGAATGAAAGGAAAAGCATTCCAAAATCTGGTACGCATAACTGCACACTCCAAGACATTAGGTTGGTTTCCATCCAAATTGCGACAGACTTTCATGCGAATATTCAAAAATCTGCATAAAAGAATATGCACATTTTCCCACAGGAGATGTTTCTAGCAAACTGACTTTTAGCAGATGTCTCAAGTTTTGAGGGAGAGTGCCTCCATGTCCATGTTGTTTTAGAGAATTTGGCAGTCCATCCAAACGGTCTCACAACGGCAGACCACGTGTAACCACGCCAGCCCAGGACCTCCACATCCGGCTTCAAAGTATATATACAGTGTTTGCAAATGAGGTAAGATAAGGGAGGTAAGGCAATAAATAGGCCATAGTGGCAAAATAATTACAATATAGCAATTAAACACTGGAGTGATAGATGTGCAGAAGATGAATGTGCAAGTAGAGATACTGGGGTGCAAAGCAGCAAAAAAAAAATAACAGTATGGGGATGAGGTAGTTGGATGGGCTATTTACAGATGGCTATGTTCAGGTGCAGTGATCTGTGAGCTGCTCTGACAGCTGTTGCTTAAAGTTAGAGAGGGAGATATGAGTCTTCAGCTTCAATGATTTTTGCGATTCGTTCCAGTCATTGGCAGCAGAGAACTGGAAGGAAAGGCGGCCAAAGAAGGAATTGGCTTTGGGGGTGACCAGTGAAATATACCTGCTGGAGCACGTGCTACGGGTGGGTGCTATGACATGCTATGGTGACCAGTGAGCTGAGATAAGGCGGGGCTTCACCTAGAAAATACTTATAGATGACCTGGAGCCAGTGGGTTTGGTGACGAATATGAAGCGAGGGCCAGCCAACGAGAGCATACAGGTCGCAGTGGTGGGTAGTATATGGAGCTTTGGTGACAAAACTGTTGTAGCTACATAAAACATATTTTTTTACATTTGGGAAATAGTCAGTCTTTGCTATTTTGTTCATTAGCATGCCGATGATTTCAAGTTGTATTGGATGTATTTTTTATCTGTTAGACATTTTAATACATGTTTAGTATATTTAGTACATTTAGTATGTAGATTTTCTTTCTCTGAAGTAAGTTCATTTAAAGTTATGTGATTTAGTTGTAAAGACACGACAGTCTTGTAGAGACATTTCAATGTTTACCACACAGTAACCAAAAACCTGATCTAATTTGCATATTCATACTGAGTTTGCAGCAAACAGAACGTTCGCCACAAATTTCCCAGAATTGTTTGACACAACATTAATTTGCATGTGAAAATATGAGCTTGCCGAAAATTTGCGGTAAACAGTAGAATGTTCATCACAAGTTTCCCAGAATTGCTTGCCAGAAGTTCACAAGTTGCTGACAGTTTACTGCAACAGTTTGTCACAAAAGTAATTTGCATGTGAAAATATGAGCTTTCTGCAAATTTGCAGCAAATTGGTCAAATGTTTGCCACAACTGTTTGCCAGAAGCCTGTTTTTTTTTGGTAAGGATGGGTTTCAAACAGCAAAATGAACTCTAACAGGCAGAAAATCCAGACTTTAGTCTGTACAACTGATTTGAGCTTTCTTGGAGAACTCAAACCAAGACCTTAAGTCACGTTTATCACGTAAGTTGAGAATCTTCCAGCATCATTATCTTGTGCAGTTTTACTGAGATATTCACAGTTTATAAAGAAAATTGAAAATCTTCATACATATTGCATTTCTTGGGAAGTCATTGTCAAGAGATTATTTCACATTATAAAATGGGTAGTTCGAGCCCTGAATGCTGATTGGCTGACCGCCAATGACAAAACATGTATTTTTACTGCTCTAATTACGTTGGTAACCAGTTCATAATAGCAATAAGGCACCTCGGGGGTTTGTGATATATGGCCGCATTGCGTCGTGCTTATGAACAGGCGATAGCCGTAGTATATTGTCCATATACCACACCCCCTCATTCCATATTGCTTAATGAGAATAGTTTGACTAAGAAAAGAGAGAGAAGATAACAGGCTTGTTCATGGACTCATTTACAACTCAAATTCTTCCCCTGAAATATACATATCTCTCCTTTTGTTTCACCTGCTGATATCAGGAACTTATTAAACAGAAGGCGATTTCAATTATAATCCCCTTCCACATGGGTGGCTCTCAGTTCATTAAAACGTATCAACCCCTAAATCGTTTCAATGGCCTGTCATGAAGTGTGAGGGGAACGATTGGGACACTCCGACGTTCCTTATATTATCTTTCGTTATAAACTGACGTATATGTTTGAAATTGGAGTGTCACGCCTAAAGACTTTTTATTTTTATTTATTTATTTAGCCTTTATTTAACTAGGCAAGTCAGTCAGTTTCTTATTTACAATGACTGCCTACCCCGGCCAAACCCGGACGACGCTTGGCAATTGTGCGCTGCCCTATGGGACTCCCAATCACGGCCGGTTATGATACAGCCTGGAATCGAACCAGGGTCTATAGTGATGCCTCTAGCACTGAGATGCAGTGACCTAGACCGCTGCATGGCGCAATGAAAAACTATATAATTTTTTGAGACTTTTGAGCCATCTATAGTGGTACAACCGAGAAGGTATGATTCTCCCCTGATGTTAAATGATTGTTTAGACTCTAGTGGAAAGGAGTTTCATTTACTCACAGAGATGTGTGTCTAAACTCTTTATTTCACTATGGACATTCATAACACCATCACATTAATAACACCATCACATTCATAACACCATCATATTAATAACACCATCACATTAACATCACACAATCACATTCACATCACACCATCACATTAACATCACTTTACACCATCACATTCACATCACATAACACCATCACATTCACATAACACCATCACATTAACATAACACCATCACATTCATAACACCATCACATTAACATCACACCATCACATTAACATCACACCATCACCTTCATAACACCATCACATTCACATCACACCATCACATTAACATCACACCATCACCTTCATAACACCATCACATTCATAACACCATCACATTCACATCACACATCACATTAACATCACACCATCACATTCACATCACACCATCACATTAACATCACACCATCACATTCACATAACACCATCACATCACTTCACACCATCACATTCACATCACACCATCACATTCACATAACACCATCACATTCACATCACACCATCACATTCACATTGCACTATCACATTAACATCACATCACACCATCACGTTCACATCACTTCACACCATCACATTCACATCACACCATCACATTCACATCACCCCATTAACATCACACCATCACATTCACATCACATCACTTCACACCATCACATTCACATCACACCATCACATTCACATAACACCATCACATTCACACATCACACCATCACATTAACATCACACCATCACATACACATCACTTCAAACCATCACATTCATATCACACCATCACATTAACAGCACATCACACCATCACATGCACATCACACCATCACATTCACATCACTTCACACCTTCACATCACACCATCACGTTCACATCACACCATCACGTTCACATCACACCATCACATTCACATCAAACCATCACATTAACATCACATCACACCGTCACGTTCACATCACTTCACACCATCACATTCATATCACACCATCATACATCATACCATCACATTCACATGACACATTCACATCATCACATCAGTCTCTCTTGGCCAAGAGTTGAGGAGAGACTGACTGCATCACTTCTTATTTCTATAAGAAACATTATTGTGTTGGAAATCCCAAAATGTTTGCATAGTC
This sequence comes from Salvelinus namaycush, assembly GCF_016432855.1. Classification (NCBI taxonomy): domain Eukaryota; kingdom Metazoa; phylum Chordata; class Actinopteri; order Salmoniformes; family Salmonidae; genus Salvelinus; species Salvelinus namaycush. The sequence goes on along the minus strand of NC_052327.1, from coordinate 50,984,562 downwards.
AACTTACACACAGCTCTGACACACACACACGTAACCCACCAGACATGCCACCAGGGGTCTTTTCACATTCCCCAAATCCAGAACAAATTCAAGAAAGCGTACAGTATTATATAGAGCCCTTATTGCATGGAACTTCCTTCCATCTCAAATAAACAACAAACCTGGTTTCAAAAAACAGATAAAGCAACACCTCACGGCACAACACCTCTCCCCTATTTGACCTAGATAGTTTGTGTGTCTGCATTGATATATAGGCTACATGTGCCTTTTACAAATGTATGTAGTTCTGTCCTTGAGCTGTTCTTGTCTATTGATGTTCTGTATGATGTCATTCTGTATTATGTTTCATGTTTTGTGTGGACCCCAGGAAGAGTAGCTGCTGCTTTTGCAACAGCTAATGGGGATCCTAATAAAATACCAAATACCAAAATCATGTTCACACCATCACATTCACACCATCACATCACACCATCACATTCACATCACACCATCACACATACAGTTTGCCATTTAGCAGACGCTATTATCTAAAGCGACTTACAGTTGTGTGAATACATTTTACATATGAGTGGCGCCGGGAATCGAGACATGCTCTACCAACTGAGCCATACATCTAACCACCATATTCATACCATCACATCAAACCATCACATTCACACCATAACATCAAACCTTCACATCAAACCATCACATTCACACCATCACATCAAACCATCACATTCACACCATCACATCAAACCATCACATTCACACCATCACATCAAACCATCACATTCACACCATCACATCAAACCATCACATTCACACCATCACATCAAACCATCACATTCACACCATCACATCAAACCATCACATCAAACCATCACATTCACATCAAACCATCACATTCAGGGTGACTTTCAGATATAGTCTGTCCGCCTCCTCCGTCATAATGAATACCGGCTATTCCAACCCACCCTGGTGAAGGCACACAAAAACCCTTTACGCAATGACTAAACATTAAGCTCCAGACCTTGGTTTGAGAAGTACACTCCCTTGCACCAACCCAAAAGCCCATGTCCCTTCTCACATTTGTCAATTCACATGGTCTTCACATACAGAGACCATTAAAATGCCGAACGCTGAACGACGCTGGAAAGCTGTGTGGGTTGCACCAACTGGCCAGGGCCAGCACCGCTGAGCGCTTGGCCCACGAGCAATCTCTCTCAGTCACTCACACACATTTTGGAGAGCTAGGCTAACCCTTTAGAAACCAGCTAATTAACGTTATGGTGAAGAAGAAGAAGAAGAAGAAGAGGAGGAAGAAGAGGAAGAAGAAGATGAAGTCTCCAGAAAGATCCAGGCCGCCTTCCACATGGCACACTATTCACTACATAGGTAGTGCACTATAAAAGTAGTGCACAATAAAGGGAATAGGGACCAGAGCCCTGGTCAAAAGTAGTGGACTATAAAGGGAATAGGGTGCCATTTGGAATGCAGATTCAGGTGTAATTAAGTCTATTGACAGCGCTGGCATTTGTCATCCAGCAGTTTAAATACCAGGCCTGACAGAAATGTCAAACAGATAGCAACGCTGACGCGTTCCCACTGCCACCACCTCAGCTCTAACCTACACACACACACACACACACACACACACACACACACACACACACACACACACACACACTGCCTCCTGGATCTATTATGAATGTTTGGTGATAACCTTTAGGATTCCCTGAACAGAAAAAACGACAAATTCCCTCTCATTATCCGGCAGAGAAAGGCTTGGATTTATAGATGTGATACTGATCCTTTAGACTCACGAGACAGTAGTGTAGACAATCTATAGTCTATTGTGTTTCCCCGGCAGACCTGGGTTCAAATACTACTTGAAATAATTTCAAATAATTTATCTGTGATGATTGACCATGTCTGGCTTAATGGACCAATAGAAAAGTACCAAAACTGCAAACCCCGCGCACCTGGCACTCCAGGCAGGGTAGAGCAAACGCTCGAAGTATCTGGAAGATTTCAAATAGTACTTGAACCCGTGTATGCATCGCCGGGTAAGGCTATCCTGGGATGAATGAGGCATGTAACCAAGGTAATTGCAGCCGATGATGTGCCTCCTGATGTCACTTTGGGAAATTGATGACCGGTTAGATCTTTGATTTCGCAGCTATAGTATCATGGTAATGAGCTCCTACTCTGCCAGATGTACCGTGGTAGTGGAGCCTATAGAAGCTGCATGTGGACATGGGGGCTAAAGAGTAATTTTGCTGAGCCAGCTGCTCTGAATAGCAGTCTTAATCAAGCAACCGGCACACCATTGTGTGTCGATTGGTCGATAGAGGATTTGTAATGATGTGTGTTGTATAATAATAAAGCGGTTTAATTGCATTGTATTCAAAGCACAGCAGTAGCAGGGTGTTATGAATCACTGCAGCAACATAAAGTAAATCCCATCTTGTACTGGGATATTGGTAATCTATCGTGGTCTCTTGGTGGTGGAGGCAGAGAGGGGTACAGCCAAAGATCATGAACTAGACTGTTCCAGTTGATGTTGGACAACAAACAGCAAAACCCACCTCCCTTAAGATGACCATGTTAACACATGTATAGAATTTGATCCTATGCCCTATAGTACCCCTTTTGTTTACCTCGTGTACACACTTTATCCCTCTGTACACCCACTGTAACAGCTGTTCAAGCCACTCGGCATTCCGTTGCATTAAGGTCCTTCAAGAAGTTCAGTAACAGTTGTCTGGGCATTGGTTCAGTTGGTTTGTGTTGTGGTGGTCTGTGATCCCACCAAGAAGACTACCACAACTTTTTAAATACTAACTTAGAGTCATTAGAGTCATTAGTCAGTTAGTTTTTCTGAGTGACTCGTATATTTCAGTCATTCGTTTGCTAGTCTGAATTAATTCTACTGCAGGATTAATACGTATTCCTCTGGCTCAGCGGCTCGGGAAACGTGCTCCAACAACTGTCTGTCGTACTGTAAATGCTTGCAGAAAGATAAATCATGCTGCAGGCAGCATAGAGAAGAAAAAGCTTTGTAGAACCACACAGCACGCCTCTGCTCAACACTCAAATTCCAGAACTAATCATTTGGGTGGCTGATGCAGTTCGTGATCGACAGCCTATTGGGCAAATCTCCTTCGTGCCAGTCAAACATTTGCATTCCGTTCACAATCTAGTCCGGTTGCAGCCGCAACTAGACTTTGTTTCAAAGGTATTAATAAATAATCTTATTTGTGTGCCTAGCAATCACAAATTACATTGTTTGAAGCACAGTTTTATAAGTTTCAGTCACTGATGACAGCTCCAATAAAACCCCTATGGTGAACGACAGTCTTGTGGAATCATGATTCCATTCGAGTTTTTAGTTCATTGTTCGCCGGTAGGGGGTGCTGAGTGCTCCGGGCATTACTGACTCAAATTAACGGAATGAGTCGAAAGATTCGTTCTTTTGACTAAACAAGATCTGAGTCAGTAAAAAGAATGGAACTTCCCATCATTAATGCGTGGTCGCCAAGTGTGCCTATAGCTTCCTGTTGTACACAAACATGCTTCTGTTGTTTCTTCTTTTTTAATTGAATATTTAAAACATACAATATACTTGCAGTGAAGCCACTCAACAACTACATCACATTAGATCATCCGAGCGACACACAGAAGCAACCAGGGTCAACGCCATGCTCAGGGGCACGTCAACAGATCAGCCACAAGGTCAAAATGGGGACCTGAACCAGCGACCAATAAAGCCACCGGCCCAAGCTCCCAACCGCCAGGCCACCAGCCCTCCAAGACCCCCCCCCCCCACCTCCAGTTCCCCAAACATGCTTCTTTCCCCTCTCCGCATTAGTCTCCTCTATTCACTTCTGTCACCTACATTTTTGTAAAGTTTGACACCCTTTTCCATATGTAGTGCACTACTTTTGATCAGAGCTCTATGGGCCCCAGTCAGAAGTAGTGCACTACTTTTGATCAGAGCTCTATGGGCCCCAGTCAGAAGTAGTGCACTACTTTTGGTCAGAGCTCTATGGGCCCCAGTCAGAAGTAGTGCACTACTTTTGATCAGAGCTCTCTGGGCCCCAGTCAGAAGAAGTGCACTATAAAGACAATAGGGTGCCATTGGGACGTATCCTTAGGTTCCCGTATTAATTACTATGTCACACAGGATTCAGACTAATAACTGTCTCTTTGTTGGCATGCTTCCTAATGAAATCTACCAAGAGTGTAGTGTGTTAAGGATAAGACCAGTATAATAGCCATTTTGTCCACATAAAATGTGTTTTTTCTCCACCTGTTACAGTCATTTGGAATTACTGCAGAGACGGAAGCTGTGCAAATGAGAAGTTGGTTCAAATAAGTGTATGTGAACCTGTAGTCTGGAGGTGGTCGGTGTCAGGTCAGGACCCTCTCTGGTGGAAAGAATGAATTTCTGTCAGATAATGGAGCAAAGCCAGATAACGTGCTTCAAGGAATCTCCAAATCCCAAGGGAGCGACGGTTGTATCTGAACACCTTAATAGAACCGTTTGGGATGGGTAGCTACTCATACCCACATATCCTATCAGTCTATTAGTTTAGAAGGTTTTATTATGTCATGCACACAACATTCCTTTCAGCTTTCGAGTCCTTTGATGTCTTGAATTAGTCACTGTGATGGGCTCCTAGAATATTTTATTATCTCTGTCTCTCTCTCTCTCTCTCTCTCTCTCTCTCTCTCTCTCTTTGAAGTGAGACCAAGGTGAGCTGTACCGTACACCATGTACGTGCAAGTAGGATGGACGAACAACACTGATGAACAGAATGCAGAGAAGGAAAGTGGGACGATCCAGTCCACTGAACACACTGACTACAGTACTGTAGGCTGTGCCTCAATTAGCATCATTTTCCCTGTGTAGTGCACTACTTTTGACCAGAACCCTGTGGGAATAGGGTACCATATAGGACCCATACCTAGACTGGCTCTCTGATGACCTTGAAGATTTTATGGCTATGATTCTTCATTAGGTTACAGAAGTTTTTTGATTCATGGCCACTGGTTTCACAGAGCTTAGTAGACCGAGGTGGCCGCCGACCCTGGGTTGAAATAGCCTGGTTATACCAGACTGAATAATGTGCTCACCATGAAACAATGTTGATCGTAGCGTTCGGGTTGGTTTAACCAGGCTAGGGATAAAAGGCCATTCAGATAGGAGTGGATACATAATATAGGATAGGGGCATTTCCACGGTAACAGATTTACGCTTTGGCTCAGATTGTTCACTTTAAAATATATTCCCAACAAAAAACATGGATTTCAAAGTTTAACAAACCGTAGAACTCAATGCACAATGAGTACCGTGAACAATTTACACAGTCATTTTTTGTATTTTTATCATTTACGGTAAAATCTCCCTCAGTTGTATTGTGTTACCAAACTTTGTATCTGCACAGTTCTTCTTGTAAATGTGTTTTTGTACATTTTTCAGTAGAAAATGTTAAAAGTAGTCACTGTGCATAGAGTTCTATGTTTTTTTCAAACTATGAAATCAATGTAATTCTGCTACAATGGAATTGCCCGTAGCTATAAAGGAAGTAGTTGGTTTAACATTGGATTAGTTAAATACAGTGTAAATTACACATAAATTATGATTTCCCCAAGCAAAGAAGTCAAATGACAGGTCCCAAGGCATAGTTTCTATAAGATAGTGTCAGATTTTAACAATGGATTTCATGTGAGGAAGTATGTAAAGCACATTCCTTGACTTTGTATTCTTCCGTTGTATCTTGCTGATGGTGTACGTTAGAATCTATATTTAAAAAGGAGAGCAGTTGAGATTCTCCCTCTCCTCCCAGAGGGTAGAATGCAACACAACGCTAACCACGCGTTGGCCTAAATCACTGTCATAACAATCATCCTAATTTCTGTATTCTGTACAGCCATGCACCGCTGGTTCACTCGAGGTAAAATGTTTGTCTCTTGCGGATTGCAGTAATTATCAGTAGACATTCATCAACACAGACATGTAAATGTTTACACTCCCGGTGTTAATTTGTTAGTAACCTAGGTGAAGGAGACATCTATCATACTGGTAACTTCAGTGTTATCAATCTGACTCTTGCCTCACCATCATGACTACATTTCCATTTCTGTTGTCTTTGTTTTTACCAAAAGAATGTGCTCATCATAATCTAAATGGGTAATTCTTGGTACTGTATGTTTAGATTGATAATTATCTTAGCTACTGTATGATACTCTTAAGAACCAAATTCCTCAGGTGTGCCCTCTACTCCCAATCTACCTAAGGATCACAGACCAAGAAAACAAAGGAATCTCATAAACTATGTAAAGTTATGAACATTCTGCATTCTAACCATGGAAATCTGTTTATGGAAGTAAAATTATTCACAACCTAAGCTCTAAACAGGCAGTGGATTTATCCTACGATGGCAAAAAGACAATAGGATTATTGTCATTAGACTAAGTGCAAATTATTTCATTTGGGTGGGCATTATCAGGACAGCAGTCTAATATGGAGAGATACTGTATGGAGATGGATGGGCGGATGGAGAGATGGAGGGATGGGGAAGGGACAGGAAACAATTGGAAAAGGCAGATGTTTATCTGTTTATGGGCATGCAAGGATTCGCTGTTGCTGTACTGGATGGTCTGCCTTGATTTGGTATCATGGCATCACAGGAAGGTGAATGAAGGCTAGATCACAGTTGGAGACAAAGTTGATCTGGACAAGCAGCCACTATAGAGAGTGTTGCTATAAGGCAATATCATTCTGCCAGTTGGAGGCTCGACAGGCAATCGCCAAAGACAGTGTGGTTAGTTCCATTAGAGATATATGACAGACAATATCATTCTGCCAGTTGTAGACCAGATGCTCCCAGAATGTAGTGACAGTGTGTCAAATGTATGAATCTACAAAAACAAAAGGCCTGGTAGTCAGATATCAGTAAAAGAAAGAAGTGACGGATAAAAAACAATGAAGGCTCTGAGAATCTCTGGCCTTGATTAAGAATAGCAATTGCTGTATAATCTTAGTTACTAAAAAATGCAGACAAACCCTGTAGACAGCACATATTTTCAGACATACTCAACATATTTACAAAAACCTAAGAATGTCAAAGTGCAAGCCAGCTACCTCCATTGTTCTTCTATTGTTACCACTGTTATTAACACGCCACCTAGAACGACTGTCAAGAAGAAAGACGCACTGTGGCGTTAAGCGTAGCTTTTCAATGGCTGTCACATAAGAGAGTGCTGGAGAAACGAGAAAAACACAGCTTTTAACTTCTACTTGGTCACAATCCCGGATCCGGGAGCACCCTCATCAGTAAAAAAGCTGACTAGCATAGCCTAGCATAGCGCCACAAGTAAATACTAGCATCTAAATATCATTAAATCACAAGTCCAAGACACCAGATGAAAGATACACATCTTGTGAATCCAGCCATCATTTCTGATTTTTAAAATGTTTTACAGGGAAGACACAATATGTATTTCTATTAGCTAACCACGATAGCAAAAGACACAACTTTTTTTTCGCCACCATTTTTTTCCTGCATAGGTAGCTATCACAAATTCGACCAAATAAAGATATAAATAGTCACTAACCAAGAAACAACTTCATCAGATGACAGTCTGATAACATATTTATTGTATAGCATATGTTTTGTTAGAAAAATGTGCATATTTCAGGTATAAATCATAGTTTTACATTGCAGCCACCATCACAACTCTCACCAAAGCAACTAGAATAACTACAGAGACCAACGTGAATTACCTAAATACTCATCATAAAACATTTATGAAAAATACACAGTGTACAGCAAATGAAAGACAAAGATCTTGTGAATCCAGCCAATATTTCAGATTTTTTAAGTGTTTTACAGCGAAAACACAATATAGCATTATATTAGCTTACTACATTAGCCAACCACACAACAGCATTGATTCAAGCCAACAATAGCGATAACGAATAAACCAGCAAAAGATATACATTTTTTCACTAACCTTCTCAAACTTCTTCAGATGACAGTCCTATAACATCATATTACACAATACATATAGAGTTTGTTCGAAAATGTGCATATTTAGCGGCACAAATCGTGCTTATACAATGAGAATAGTAGCCAAGCTGCCAACAAAATGTCGGGAGAAATCTTGGGAGAGGCACCTAATCTAATCAGTAACTAATCATAAACTTGACTAAATAATACAGGTTGGACAGCAAATGAAAGATACATTAGTTCTTAATGCAACCGCTGTGTTAGATTTTTAAAATTAACGTTACTACGACATACAGCGTGCGTTAAAGCGAGACCGCGCCGAAATTAATGGCGGAATAGTAGTTTGACATTTTTCAACAGAACAACGAATTAACATCATAAATAGTTCTTACTTTTTGATGAGCTTCCATCAGAATCTTGGGCAAGTTGTCCTTTGTCCAGAAGAATCGTTGCTCGGTTGTAGATTGTCGCCTTCAACTTTGGAATTAGCAGTAAACATTAGCCATGTGGCGAAGACGTGCCCAACTCACTATAACGCAGCACAAAGAAATATCCGAAAATCGCAATATACTGATATAAACTGATATAACTCGGTTTAAAATAACTACATTATGATGTCTTTAACACCTATATCGAATAAAATCAGAGCCGGATATATCTAAGGCCTATAACGAGAGCTTTTCAGAATGCAATCCTGAGGTCGAATGTTGAAAAGAGTGTACCCCACGTACCCAGACCCTTTATATGGCCTCAGATCTGCCTAGCAACTCCATTCCAATTCTCACTACTTGCTGACATCTAGGGGAAGGCGTATGCAGTGCATGTCGACCAATAGAAGACATGCAAATTAATAAACTGACCCTAGAACAGACTGCCTGATTTCAGATTTCTCACTTCCTGACAGGAAGTTTGCTCCAACTTGAGTTCTGTTTTACTCACAGATATAATTCAAACGGTTTTAGAAACTAGAGAGTGTTTTCTATCCAATAGTAATAATAATATGCATATTGTACGAGCAAGAATTGAGTACGAGGCAGTTTAATTTGGGAACGAAATTTTTACAAAGTGAAAACAGCACCCCCTATTGAGAAAAGGCTAACCAATCAGCCGTAGTGACTATGCAGCACTTAAAATGTGACATTGTGACATTTCTCAAAGAAACTCCTTCAAGATTTTTAAAGAACTTCTAGAAAAGGGATGCTCAAGTTCATTGACTTACTGTCAAGATGTTAGACAATATGAAAGGTGCCATCCATAACTCATAAGTTACGGTAAATGAAATAAAATGGTTAAAATCCAATAAATCAGCACAATATACTTTCTTGTTTTTTCAAATTGCCGCCATCTTGGAATTGGGATGATGTATATTGTTCTAATGATGAAACAAAAAAAGTAAAGGAGAGCAATGTACAATACAGCTAACTTAGAAAATCTGGCATCTGTTGTAAGTGCATGGCGTCCGACATCTTTATGCACCTTCGCTATTGGGAAAACATCCTCATCGACAGTTCCCTCAAAAAGAAAAAACTAGAATAGTCCCAGTAAGCAAAATGACATTGAAAATACGTATTTTTCCAGACGTTGAAGTTAGGTTCAATTTAGGTTCTGAATAAAACGTGAAAAGACATATTATCCTGAAGTTTCCAGGACATTGAAAAGGAGTCTTTTCCTCATTTTTGGAAAAGTTGAAAAAATGCGTAATTTATAGACAGAGATGTCTATGATTGGTTCAGATTAGGTCTAGACCGGACCAAAATAGATGTCCATGGATGTGGAAATCAAGTCTGTGCTTACTGAGGTGCCTACAGTGTTGCCTGAAATTGAATGTTATGAATACCCATCTATGTGGTAAGCCTGCTATTTCTAAAACACAAAACAAAAGACATCCAAAAGATGTCGTCTCGTGCTGACTGGGGTGTAGCCTACCATGTCTGCCCTCAATTGAATTTGATGAATGCCCATCCATTTGGTAAGCCCACCATTTGTAAAACAGGCCATTGCTACACCACAAGCATTTCACTACACCCGCAATAACATCTGCTAAACACGTGTATGTGACCAATAACATTTGATTTGATTTATTAGTCCTGATTCATGTGAGTAATCTATTTAAGCTCTGAATATCAGCTGGACAACTTTATCGGGTGTTATAGTATCATCCTTTTTGCAATGTGTTTACGCGGTGAGATACGCAGAAGTATTTTCTTTTTCGATGTTATCAGCTTGTCAAAAATTGACGGATACAAACTTCAAACCAAACTCCTGGGCAACAGTTGTGGTTGTCCATTCCATATTGTCCATTTTACTTTGACCTGTCCTGTTTTTAGAATTTGTTATTTGTTAACATGATAGAGCATGTTTGAATTTGATTGGGCGCCATTTAGGCTATTTGATTGGAGAAACCTTCATGATGTAAAGCCTACAGTCTCCCGTCTGTAGGCTACAGAAAAGGCCACATATTCTTTCTACAATATCCTACCTGATTTATGTTAGATAATTTTTGGGACGGAACGTTGGTGGAGCGCTACAGCGATGAGTCTCTCCAACAGCACCCTGGAGAGGAGCGCTGGGAATTGACAAGTAAAATATTTTGCGCCCACAAAAAGTGGGCGCTGCTCATCACAGGGTGGCATCAGCGCTTGCCTAAAAAGCCCATATGCCACTGGTTGAAGAACAGCGCAGGTGCAAAGTTTAGTAATAGAATGACAGTTTGTGGTGTTTGTTCTGACATTCTGTTTCCACATTTTGCATCTGCACCGCTCTTCAAATGAATATGTTTTTGTAAAATGTTCAGTGGACATCGTTAAAAGTAGGAGCTAGTAACACAAGCATTTTCCTGCACCCACTATAACATCTGCTAAACTGTGTATGTGACCAATAAACTTAGATGTTTGTTTGACATACATTTTAAAGTGAAAATACAGTCTCAGTATCACTCTGTTACCGTGGATGTGCCCTTACAAGATTATATGTGTCACGCCCTGGCCTTAGTTATCTTTGTTTTCTTTATTATTTTAGTTAGGTCAGGGTGTGACATGGGGGATGTTTGTGTGTTTTTGTCTCGTCTAGGGTGTTTGTATTGTCTAGGGGGTGTTTGTAGAGTTCATGGGGTTGTGTTCATTGTAGGTGTTTATGTAAGTCTATGGTTGCCTAGATTGGTTCTCAATTAGAGACAGCTGTCTATCGTTGTCTCTGATTGGGAGCCATATTTAGGCAGCCATAGTCATTAGGTAGGTTGTGGGTGATTGTCTATGTGTAAGTTGCCAGTGTCTGCACTTATTTGTTTTGTATAGCTTCACGGTCGTCGTTTTGTTTAAGTGTTCTTCAGTATGTCGCTTAAATAGATTATGTATTCACTTCACGCTGCGCCTTGGTCCTCTTCTCTTTCATGTTACGACGATCGTGACAATATGGTACATTTGAATGAGGGCATTGCTCAATTCCCTCAAAAAAGCAGAACTAGCAACCATCATCTATTTTCTGCAAAGATGGGACATTTTCATATAGATTTTTTTATCTAACTAGGCAAGTCAGTTTAAGAACAAATTCTTGTTTACAATAACAGACCAAACATGAACAACGCTGAGCCAATTGTGCGCCGCCCTATGGCACTCCCAATCACAGCCAGATGTGATACAGCCTGGATTTGAACCAGGGTGTCTAGTGACACCTCTTACACTGAGATGCAGTGTCTTAGATTGCTGCGCCATTCAGGAGCCAATACTTTCAAGAGTATTAATAGTATATGGTGCAAACCATGCAGGTGTGTATACTGTTCATATTTATTGATAGAGTATAACCATATCATCTTAATGTTATGTGTTGCCCTTCATACATCTTACACTGTCAAATGTAAATACATCTGTTTACAGAGTATCAAATATATATACAGCATGTATGAATACAGCACGTGTTGAATACAGCACGTGTTGTATTCAAGATATTGAACACGTGCTGTATTCAAGATATTAAAGGTGTGACAGAGGCGCGTGTTCTCATTTTTGGAGACTGAGCTGATTATGGAGATGCCTGTCTGTTTTCTTTTAATCATTCTCATCTTGTTAATGTGAGTGTCTCTGAGCTTTTCTTTCTGACACCTGCTCTCTGTCTATCTGCCCCCTCTCTCCTCTTTCTCTCTCTCGCTCGCTCTCGCTCACTCTCTCTGCCCTCTGTCTCTCTCTCTCTCACACCTCTTTCTCTCGCTCACTCTCTCTGCCCTCTTTCTCTCTCTCACACCTCTTTCTCTCTCTCTCTGCTGTTTTTCTCTCTCTCTCGCTCCCTATCTGATGCCAGTCAATCTGTTCATACTCTTTTAAACTCCCTCCTCTGGACTCCCCGCTTGTTTTGTCCGCGAGACCTTGACCTTGATCTCCCGCCATTTAGTTTCCTCATTAAATATGACGACTCCTGCTGACCCTCGTCTCTGAAGAGATAAAAGGAGATTTTATTTGGGGTCGTTTTTCGGCAAGACCAATATGTTGATCGGAATAAACATACTTGGTGACAGTGGGAAACTTACATTTGAGTTATTTAGCAGAGGCTCTTAACCAGAGTGACATACAAGTTAGTGCATTCATCTTAAGATAGCTATGTGAGACATCAACATATCACAATCGTAGCAAGTACATTTCACTCAATAATGTTGTTCTCAGCTAAGTCAGTGCTAGTAGAGAAAGCCAAGTGCCTTCCAAGAAAAGTATATTCTTCTTCCACAAATCTAAAGCTTAGGTAAGGGTAATGTTGCAGGTTAACACTGTTATTTCTGTTGGTGATCGAAGTGCTTTATCTTGGTAATTTGTAAGCAAACCTCTCATTGCAGTTTGATCTCATTATAGATGAGGTTTCTGTGCCCGCTGTGCTAAAGTTTAGCTAACATTCAGTCACAAGCGTCAGTATCCATTCCATAGACTTCCATACAGACCCCACTCCTCATTTTGCGATGGCAGTTTTTATTCAAATTTAAATAAAGCCAAACTGTCAAAAACAGGACAAGGCGTGACAGATTGATAACATATCGGTTGGAATCATCCAATCCAGGTTAGGAGAAAATAGAGAATATAAATGTATGTAAATGAGGAATAACACCTGAGGGATTAACAGAGTGGAACGGATACAATAGGATTTCATCATTAACAGGGCCCTCATACCACCCTCATGGAGTCTGTTTCTGACCGTTTGAGCAGACACATGCACATTTGTGGCCTGCTGGAGGTCATTTTGCAGGGCTCTGGCAGTGCACCTCCTTGCACAAAGGCGGAGGTAGCGGTCCTGCTGCTGGGTTGTTGCCCTACTACGGCCTCATCCACGTCTCCTGATGTACTGGCCTGTCTCCTGGTAGCGCCTCCATGCTCTGGACACTACGCTGACAGACACAGCAAACCTTTTTGCCACAGCTCGCATTGATGTGCCATCCTGGATGAGCTGCACTACCTGAGCCACTTGTGTGGGTTGTAGACTCCGTCTCATGCTACCACTAGAGTGAGAGCACCGCCAGCATTCAAAAGTGACCAAAACATCAGCCAGGAAGCATAGGAACTGAGAAGTGGTCTGTGGTCACCACCTGCAGAATCACTCCTTTTTTGGGGGTGTCTTGCTAATTGCCTATAATTTCCACCTTTTGTCTATTCCATTTGCACAACAGCATGTGAAATTTATTGTCAATCAGTGTTGCTTCCTAAGTGGACAGTTTGATTTCATAGTGTGATTGACTTGGAGTTACATTGTGTTGTTTAAGTGTTCCCTTTATTTTTTTGAGCAGTGTATATTCATACATACGTATTCATTCAGTACATTTGGGTAAACAGCTGTATAATCTTAGTGGAGATTTAATGAAGAACTCATATCATATTAGACATTGATGCTTCATCCATAGACCACCATCCATTGATGTGGAATTGCTGCTCTCTCCGACATGCTGGTATGGTGGTGTGGGGTCTAGTCTAGGCTAAGGAAATGCATCCGGGTAAAATAAAAGTACTGAATCCTATTTCCCAGTGTGACAATCTGAACATGAGAGGTGATATAGAACATCCACGGCCTATCTCCATAGCTGCATCCCAAATAGCTCCCTTTTCCCTATATAGTGTGCTATTTTTGACCAGCGCCCTATGGGTCCTCGTCAAAAGTAGTGCACTGAATACAGAATAGGCTTTTCCCTATATAGTGTGCTATTTATGACCAGCGCCCTATGGGTCCTCGTCAAAAGTAGTGCACTGAATACAGAATAGGCTTTTCCCTATATATGGCACCCTATTCCCTATATATGGCTCCCTATATATGGCACCCTATTCCCTATATATGGCACTCTATTTCTTATATATGGCACCATATTCCCTCTGTAGTGCAAGGCACTCGTACATCCCTGCCATAGACAAGTTATTGTTACTGTGTATTTATTCCTTGTGTTATTTAAAAATATATATATTTAAAAAAAATTCTCTGCATTGTTGGGAAGCAAGAATTTCACTGTTAGTCTCCACCTGTGACAAATACAATTTGATTTGATTTAGTGCACTACTTTTGACCAGGGCCCATAGCGCGCCGGTCACAAGTAGAGCATAGGGTCCATTTTGGATGCGGAGTTGGAGATGCGTTAAGCGCTGACTCTGGAATGGTTGTCGTGTAACATACAGCATTACCACAGCTGCAAAGTACACTTGTTTTATTATTCTTTTATTTTTCAGAGGTGTCTATTTCTGCCAGTTAGAATGAGATGGGGATGTAAACACGGACCACCCCCAAACGGAGGAGAAAACAAACGTGTTCACGTTGCTACTCCACTAGTCCTCTGTGTCACCATTTGGTGTTTCTCTTAAACACATGGCATGCTACGTTTGTCTGTCTGCGTTCACTGCTTGTTAAAGATTAAACAGGGTCAGGTACCGGAGGAGGTGTGATGCTTTCAGCAGCAGGAAGCTGTCATATCACTCACACAATCAAAGGAAAATGTGGAGGCAAACGAGGAAAGCAAGACTTGCAAATTATATTCACCTGTCAATCTAGATGTGTTTCATTCTAAGTCTACAGTGCTTCTCATTATAATTACGGTCCTGTTGTTTTTGGTTTATCCCAAGAGGTGGTTACTGTTTTTAATCGAGTTGTGCCCTTAGCTTTTGACCTACTTGTAGTTTATTTATTTATTACCTTTATCTAAGCAGGTAAGTTGAACACGTTCTCCTTTCTGTGTTAAAAGCCAGGCGTTAGTAAATCTATGTCTTGTTATTCTGGACTTGTCAAGTCAATCAACCATACAGTATTGTACTAAACTAAACTAAAGCATATCTTTACCATCTAAAAGTCTACTTATACTCCACTGGCAATTATCCACGCCCCTGCCTTCTTGCCATGTCTGGAAAATGAAAGGACTGTAGTGTTTCTGTAGCAAACCCAGTTCAGAGTTTAGTTTAATATAAAGAACAATAGATTCAGAAGGGGAAGACATAGAATGCAGAAAGTAAAGTAGGTCATTGGCTCCCTACATTACAATAGGTATGTGTGTCCCCCATCCTCTCAATGAGGGGGTTGTCACCGTCTCATTCATTATCTGGTGAAATGGTTCCTGGCACATGCCTACCATACACAATAGAGTTTTGCCTACATAAAGTCAAGCACAAACCTTGTGGATCTTTGATGGATATTAATTTCACAACAGCTGCCTGGGCTCTCTCTTTTGGTTATTTTACGCGGGCTAGGCGTTTGTCTGTCGGTCTTCTAATAATTTTACTGGGTTTGGTCTCATTTGTGAGACACACAACACGCACACACACACGTCAAGTCGAGGTGTGTGTGTAATCTCCTTTATTATTCATCTTGCGGAGCGGAAATGTCACGTCGTCGTCTCAGCGCGGGCAGATTCCATGGCAACGGCGTCATCATTTAATTATTGTTTACCACTCTTCCTTTTTCGGCCCGGAAAAGCCGCCGCTTGGCACACTTTCACCTAAAGAGTAGTCGTTTCGTTTTGTCAGGAGAATTTGCATTGAGATCTACAGGCTTCTCTCTGCCAGACGCTAATCTCATCATTCCCCTAATGGATCAAAACAGCCTGTCTGTGTGTTTGTGTGGTAACTCACTGTGAGGAGATTCCAACAGAAGCAGCCTTTGATAAAAGCTCTTATAAGCTGATGTTTCTTTCTTGTTGTGTGCCCTACTTCCCCCTTGCCATTCTATACCCCTGTATCAGTGTTCCTCCTGTCATTCAGATCCTTTAAGTCAAATCAAATCAAATGTTATTTGTCACATACACATGGTTAGCAGATGTTAATGCGAGTGTAGCGAAATGCTTGTGCTTCTAGTTCCGACAATGCAGTAATAACCAACGAGTAATCTAACCTAACAATTCCACAACTACTACTTTATACACACAAGTGTAAAGGGATAAAGAATATGTACATAAAGATATATGAATGAGTAATGGTACAGAACGGCATAGGCAAGATGCAGTAGATGGTATAGAGTACAGTATATACATATGAGATGAGTAATGTAGGGTATATAAACATAGTGGCATAGTTTAAAGTGGCTAGTGATACATGTATTACATAAAGATGGCAAGATGCAGTAGATGATATAGAGTACAGTATATACATATACATATGAGATGAGTAATGTAGGGTATGTAAACATTATATTAAGTGGCATTGTTTAAAGTGGCTAGTGATACATTTTTACATAAATTTCCATCAATTCCCATTATTAAAGTGGCTGGAGTTGAGTCAGTATGTTGGCAGCGGCCACTAAATGTTAGTGGTGGCTATTTAACAGCCTGATGGCCTTGAGATAGAAGCTGTTTTTCAGTCTCTCGGTCCCTGCTTTGATGCACCTGTACTGACCTCGCCTTCTGGATGATAGCGGGGTGAACAGGCAGTGGCTCGGGTGGTTGTTGTCCTTGATGATCTTTATGGCCTTCCTGTGACATCGGGTGGTGTAGGTGTCCTGGAGGGCAGGTAGTTTGCCCCCGGTGATGCGTTGTGCAGACCTCACTACCCTCTGGAGAGCCTTACGGTTGTGGGCGGAGCAGTTGCCGTACCAGGCGGTGATACAGCCCGACAGGATGCTCTCGATTGTGCATCTGTAGAAGTTTGTGAGTGCTTATGGTGACAAGCCGAATTTCTTCAGCCTCCTGAGGTTGAAGAGGCGCTGCTGCGCCTTCTTCACAACGCTGTCTGTGTGGGTGGACCAATTCAGTTTGTCCGTGATGTGTACACCGAGGAACTTAACTTACTACCCTCTCCACTACTGTCCCGTCGATGTGGATAGGGGGCTGATCCCTCTGCTGTTTCCTGAAGTCCACAATCATCTCCTTTTTTGTTGACGTTGAGTGTGAGGTTATTTTCCTGACACCACACTCCGAGGGTCCTCACCTCCCTGTAGGCCGTCTCGTTGTTGTTGGTAATCAAGCCTACCACTGTAGTGTCGTCCGCAAACTTGATGATTGAGTTGGAGGCGTGCATGGCCACGCAGTCGTGGGTGAACAGGGAGTACATGAGAGGGCTCAGAACGCACCCTTGTGGGGCCCCAGTGTTGAGGATCAGCGGGGTGGAGATGTTACCTACCCTCACCACCTGGGGGCGGCCCGTCAGGAAGTCCGGTACCCAGCTGCACAGGGTGGGGTCGAGACCCAGGGTCTCGAGCTGAATGACGAGTTTGGATGGTACTATGGTATTAAATGCTGAGCTGTAGTCGATGAACAGCATTCTCACATAGGTATTCCTCTTGTCCAGATGGGTTAGGGCAGTGTGCAGTGTGGTTGCGATTGCATCGTCTGTGGACCTATTGGGTCGGTAAGCAAATTGGAGTGGGTCTAGGGTGTCAGGTAGGGTGGAGGTGATATGGTCCTTGACTAGTCTCTCAAAGCACTTCATGATGACGGAAGTGAGTGCTACGGGGCGGTAGTCGTTTAGCTCAGTTACCTTAGCTTTCTTGGGAACAGGAACAATGGTGGCCCTCTTGAAGCATGTGTAAACACACCAGCCAGCTGGTCTGCGCATGCTCTGAGGACGCGGCTGGGAATGCCGTCTGGGCCTGCAGCCTTGCGAGGGTTAACACGTTTAAATGTTTTACTCACCTCAGCTGCAGTGAAGGAGAGCCCGCAGGTTTTGGTAGCGGGCCGTGTCAGTGGCACTGTATTGTCCTCAAAGCGAGCAAAAAAGTTATTTAGTCTGTCTGGGAGCAAGACATCCTGGTCCGCGATGGGGATGGTTTTCTTTTTGTAATCCGTGATTGACTGTAGACCCTGCCACATACCTCTTGTGTCTGAGCTGTTGAATTGCGACTCTACTTCGTCTCTATACTGGCACTTAGCTTGTTTGATTGCCTTGCGGAGGGAATAGCTACACTGTTTGTATTCAGTCATGTTTCCGGTCACCTTGCCCTGGTTAAAAGCAGTGGTTCGCGCTTTTAGTTTCACGCGAATGCTGCCATCAATCCACGGTTTCTGGTTTGGGAATGTTTTAATCGTTGCTGTGGGTATTACGTTGCCGATGCACTTTCTAATGAACTCGCTCACCGAATCAGCGTATTCGTCAATGTTGTTGTTGGACGCAATGCAGAACATATCCCAATCCACGTGATATCACAGAGATTTCTACCTGGTCAGGCCACCCAGGGTGTAGGCTGCAGGTCTGAGGTGTGGGAGGGATTTGTGAGTGGAGCTGGTGGATGTCTGATGCAGTGTCTGGATTTTAAATGTATTTATTTTTATTTAACCAGGCAAGTCAGTTGAGAACAAATTCTTATTTACAATGACGGCCTACCCTGGCCAAACACTACCCTGGCCAAACACTAACCCGGACAATGCTGGGCCAATTGTGTCCCTATGGGACTCCCGAGTAGTTGATAGTGTACTGTAGATATTACTTCAGACTCAATATATTCCTCTGCTGCTGAAAAACAGGAAAACACCCATCACTCAACGCCATATCCACTACCTAACAAGTACATTTTTTATTTTATTTTTTTACATCCGGGATGAATCATTCTTTCAAGTGTCATGAAATCATTACGCTTTAACACTGTGTATTTACATCCTCAGCTCAGTGCCATTTAACCACATGATCACTGAGACCAATGTGTGTTTTCACTCAAAAGTGCCTTTATGTGGCATTTATAACAAACTGCTCAGTAGATCACACTAGTACTCCTGTACGGCAGTGGAACATCTGAGTGATCCACAGCCAGTGTCACTACAGAGTATACGCTCCATTACAACACCATTATCCTATTAAAAACCTCTCTGAACTGGATTTACCAACTGGAAAATGAAAGGGAAATATATAATATTAAAACCCTTCATGAATACATGTGCCACTACTTTCAGTGACTGTCAGACAGCCAAAAGATACATTTTGAATAATGAATAATCAGGGACGGATGAAGAAAAATGAAGCATCTGCAAATAATGAACCCATTGAAATTCCAGGAGGAGACAGGAGTTATAATTTGTTGTTAGCCGAGACCCAGTGAAGGAGAAAGAGACAGATTCAAATCAACCTGTCTATTCTTACTCAGGAAACATCAGGAGGTCAAGAAAGGATACATACATGTGTCTGAGGAGGAAAATTAGAGAAGCCTCAATAAACCATTTTGGTATTTTCTGCCCAGCTACAAATTGCAAGACAGATAGATATTCCCTGTGACTGCAATGGTTTACTACGTTTTGATTAAGATACATGGCAAATCAGGTGGAATATCTTGTATGTTCGTGTTTACATTTCACAGGAAAATCAAAATCGACGAGACCCTTCATAATATAAACCCAAAGCCTTGGAGAGAGGACTGCTATTAATGATCTGACAGAGCCTCACAGATGGTCTCTTCCCCCTCCATCCCTGTGCAGGCGTGAGACCTGAATGACTAATGAAAATGAATGGCCGAGTCCACTCACCCTGATTGACCAACCGTTTCTCATCAATAGTTCTAATCAAGGAGCAAAACCTCCAAGAAGTCAAGCCAGAATGGAAGAAAGGCCATCACAGCGTCAACAGAGTACAGCAGTCAGGCAAAGCTCCAGTACAGTAGGCTACAATATTGAATACAGGGGTAGAATTATGAAAAGGTATTTTTTTCCTATGTGATCCCATTGAATAACTGATGTGATTAGAAGGTACAACCCTCCTGGGATCTCATCGATGTAAATACCTAGAATTCACCCTGGAAAACTCATTTTTAAATGTGAATATGATTTCAGCATGAGAACTGTGTTCCTCCAAATTCTACTCTTACATGTTATCAAGTCCCAATATACAGTAGGTCATGATTTTATCACAGCATCCTCTCTGGAATGTTCCCAAGTCCGCATTAAGTTTGAGGAGCTGAATCACACAGGAACAATATATGAGTCAGATACAGTCCTGTGCCCCACTGGAATAAACTCATCCATTTTTATTTTATTTTATTTATTTCACCTTTATTTAACCAGGTAGGCCAGTTGAGAACAAGTTCTCATTTACAACTGCGACCTGGCCAAGATAAAGCAAAGCAGTGTGGCACAAGTCAATAACACAATAGAAAAAAAGTCTATATACAGTGTGTGTAAATGGCGTGAGGAGGTAAGGCAATAAATAGGCCATAGTAGCAAATATCAGCTATATAGAACAGGATGCCACAGGGGGCAGGAAAACATACAGACCTTGTTTTTTTAAAGATTGAAAGATTTTCAAAATTGTTCACACAATTTTTTGTTTTGGGGGGGACATTTGTATTCTCACCAACAATCTTTTTGATTGTGTTGAATAACAATAACATAGAACTGTAACACAAACATAGAACCTCTACTGCAATTAGATACCCAGCACTAAAACAGCACATACATTTCAACCACGAGAGTACAGTAGAATATGAATTTCCTGAATGTGTTTGATGCCAAAAAGTGTGTAATTAACTACATAGGTTGAGTCTTGGGAGAATACACCATACATTTAAAACCTGTAAGCATGCCAGCATTCCCCACCATTGTTCTCCCTTCTATTGTGATCTAAAAGCTAGGAAAAGATTGGGGATTACCATGAATACAATCATCCAGTTCGACATAAACCTCAAGAAAAAAAAACTCAAAAACCTCATACGTCAGTGTGAACAGGTACAAAATATGCAGATGGTATTGTTGAATTATTCTCCGTCCTCGTCTTAGCCTGGGTCCCAAACGGCACAATATTCCCTATATAGTGCACTGCTTTTGACAAGAGCCTCATTGGCCCTGGTCAGAAGTAGTGCACTACATAGGGAATATGGTGCCATTTGGAACGTACACTTCCAAACGTAAATTTGGAACGTACACTGTCCTTGGGCTCTAAAGAGATTTAGCATAATAGGTTACATGTTGATATTAGACAATGGGAACAGGATAATGATGAAGCCATGATTAAACTAAATTACATTACATCCGCCAAGCCTGGTATTATTGCAATGTACCACCTCCGGGGGTAGGATAGGGTGGGAGGATCATCCTGGCAGGTCTCTGTGGGGTGGGACAGGGTGGTAGGATCATCCTGGCAGGTCTCTGTGGGGTGGGACAGGGTGGTAGGATCATCCTGGCAGTTCTCTGGGAGGTGGGACAGGGTGGTAGGATCATCCTGGCAGGTCTCTGGGAGGTGGGACAGGGTGGTAGGATCAACCTGGCAGGTCTCTGTGGGGTGGGACAGGGTGGTAGGATCATCCTGGCAGGTCTCTGGGAGGTGGGACAGGGTGGTACGATCATCCTGGCAGGTCTCTGGGGGGTGGGACAGGGTGGTAGGATCATCCTGGCAGGTCTCTCGGAGGTGGGACAGGGTGGTAGGATCATCCTGGCAGGTCTCTGGGAGGTGGGACAGGGTGGTAGGATCATCCTGGCATGTCTCTGTGGGGTGGGACAGGGTGGTAGGATCATCCTGGCAGGTCTGCTTTAAATGTAGGTGAAGTCTGGAAATTAATGAAATCGTTGACTCTGCTGAGTCCCAAATAGAACCCTATTCCCCCTATGTGCCCTGGTAAACAGTAGTGCACTACATGGGGAATAGGTGCCCTTTGGGACTCTCCCTCTGGGACCATGTTGCTGTTTGTTTTGACTGATCAGTCAGTGATTTGATCAAAGGCCACCATATGTACAGTGGGTCCTCATTTAAAAGTTGGATCATACTGCAGCACAGCTTGCAGGATTCTGCGGTATGGTGTTGATATCCAGCAAGCAGCAGAGCAGACCCCAGGTGGGGGGATGATCTAAGAACTACTGTTTCTCATAATCCCATTGGTGATGTAAAGTTCAGAACTAGAGGTTTGGTCCAATCATCAGTCCTGTTCTGACTGAACTTTTTTTCTGACTGCAGTTCACTTTGGGTACAGAAATGGCCATGGGAGTACAACATGACTGAGAGCCAAAACTTCACTTCACATCGTCATTTGCATACCATCAGAGATCCTCAGCTACAGTAGACCAGCCAGGTAAATGTTTTTATACGTTTTTCATCAAAAATTCAAGTTCTCTGCTCAGAGCCTGTGGGGGTCTGATGACAATACCCCTGTGCTAAAATGTCTCAGAGTGCCTTTCATAATGATCAATCTGGTTTTAAAAAAAGGGTCCTTGAAGAATAGATATGTTGAGATAGTTTAAGAAAATTGTCATTACCATTACCTACAGTTATTTGAATGTTTCCGACACCTATTAGTCATATCACATTGTATAAACACTAGTTATAGAACGTTTTGTATGGGCCTTGTGCGTAAAAGGGACTATTCCAATGTGTATAGACAAAATTATTTTCAATAATTGCAAAATTCACAACTGCTAAATTTCCCCCAAAGTGAATTGATACCTTGATATTTAACTTCATTCCCCACGTACAAATGTGACCAATATTACATTCTGGTAAGAAAGCCTTGATGTATCAAAACTGTCACTTCTACTCCCGCTCCCCCTCTCAGGTCTACTAACCACCGGTCCTGGCAAACCATCATTACGCACACCTGCGCCTCATCATTACGCACACCTGGACGTAATCACTTCCCTGATTACTCCCCCTTTATCTTGCACTCCATTGTTATCACCCATCAGGCAGAATTATTTCTGTGTTCATTTTCAGACGCATCTCTTGTTTGTTTCGTGTCTCTATGTTCGTTCTGATTAAACGCACCTGCTTCCTGACTCCTTGCATCTTCATTACAAACACATACAGTGTAGAACTGTTAGGACATTGGTTGAATACAGTATATTAAGAATATATATCATTAGAAATTAACACTTCCTTTTCTGATTATCAGAGACCCATATTCCCAGAATTACCTTATTGAGGATGCAAGCTGGGAATGTGTTTGTGCTATCTGGGATCCGCGGGACGTCCCAACACTGACGTTACCCCATTGAGGTTGAAATGTAAAATTGTTAAGGGTAGGTTTAGGTAAGGGTTATGGTTATAGTTGGGGTAGGGGTTAAGGTTAGAATTAAGGGTAGGAACGTCCCAAGGATTCTAGATAGCACTAACCATGAGATATGTATATCAGGGCCTGTAGTACCTCCCAACCTGTAGGATGCTGATTCAGGGCCTGTAGTACCTCCCAACCTGTAGGATGCTGATTCAGGGCCTGTAGTACCTCCCAACCTGTAGGATGCTGATTCAGGGCCTGTAGTACGTCCCAACCTGTAGGATGCTGATTCAGGGCCTGTAGTACCTCCCAACCTTTATGATGCTGATTTAGGGCCTGTAGTAACTCCCAACCTGTAGGATGCTGATTCAGGGCCTGTAGTACCTCCCAACCTTTAGGATGCTGATTTAGGGCCTGTAGTACCTCCCAACCTTTATGATGCTGATTTAGGGCCTGTAGTAACTCCCAACCTGTAGGATGCTGATTCAGGGCCTGTAGTACCTCCCAACCTTTAGGATGCTGATTCAGGGCCTGTAGTACCTCCCACCCTTTAGGATGCTGATTCAGGGCCTGTAGTACCTCCCAACCTGTAGGATGCTGATTCAGGGCCTGTAGTACCTCCCAACCTGTAGGATGCTGATTCAGGGCCTGTAGTACGTCCCAACCTTTTGGATGCTGATTCAGGGCCTGTGGTACCTCCCAACCCTTATAATGCTGATTCAGAGCCTGTAGTACCTCCCAACCTGTAGGATGTTGATTCAGGGCCTGTAGTACCTCCCAACCTGTAGGATGCTGATTCAGGGCCTGTAGTACCTCCCAACCTGTAGGATGCTGATTCAGGGCCTGTAGTACGTCCCAACCTTTAGGATGCTGATTCAGGGCCTGTAGTACCTCCCAACCTGTAGGATGCTGATTCAGGGCCTGTAGTACCTCCCAACCTGTAGGATGCTGATTCAGGGCCTGTAGTACCTCCCAACCTGTAGGATGCTGATTCAGGGCCTGTAGTACGTCCCAGCCTGTAGGATGCTGATTCAGGGCCTGTAGTACCTCCCAACCTTTATGATGCTGATTTAGGGCCTGTAGTAACTCCCAACCTGTAGGATGCTGATTCAGGGCCTGTAGTACCTCCCAACCTTTAGGATGCTGATTCAGGGCCTGTAGTACCTCCCACCCTTTAGGATGCTGATTCAGGGCCTGTAGTACCTCCCAACCTTTATGATGCTGATTTAGGGCCTGTAGTAACTCCCAACCTGTAGGATGCTGATTCAGGGCCTGTAGTACCTCCCAACCTTTAGGATGCTGATTCAGGGCCTGTAGTACCTCCCACCCTTTAGGATGCTGATTCAGGGCCTGTAGTACGTCCCAACCTTTAGGATGCTGATTCAGGGCCTGTGGTACCTCCCAACCCTTATAATGCTGATTCAGAGCCTGTAGTACCTCCCAACCTGTAGGATGTTGATTCAGGGCCTGTAGTACCTCCCAACCTGTAGGATGCTGATTCAGGGCCTGTAGTACCTCCCAACCTGTAGGATGCTGATTCAGGGCCTGTAGTACCTCCCAACCTGTAGGATGCTGATTCAGGGCCTGTAGTACGTCCCAACCTTTAGGATGCTGATTCAGGGCCTGTGGTACCTCCCAACCTTTAGGTTGCTGATTCAGGGCCTGTAGTACCTCCCAACCCTTATGATGCTGATTCAGGGCCTGTAGTACCTCCCAACCTTTATGATGCTGATTCAGGGCCTGTAGTACCTCCCAACCTGTAAGATGCTGATTCAGGGCCTGTAGTACCTCCCAACCTTTAGGATGCTGATTCAGGGCCTGTAGTACCTCCCAACCTTTAGGATGCTGATTCAGGGCCTGTAGTACCTCCCAACCTTTAGGATGCTGATTCAGGGCCTGTAGTACCTCCCAACCTTTAGGATGCTGATTCAGGGCCTGTAGTACCTCCCAACCTGTAGGATGCTGATTCAGGGCCTGTAGTACCTCCCAACCTGTAGGATGCTGATTCAGGGCCTGTAGTACCTCCCAACCTGTAAGATGCTGATTCAGGGCCTGTAGTACCTCCCAACCTTTAGGATGCTGATTCAGGGCCTGTAGGAACTCCCAACCCTTATGATGCTGATTCAGGGCCTGTTGTACCTCCCAACCCTTATGATGCTGATTCAGGGCTTGTAGAACCTCCCAACCCTTTGAATGCTGATTCAGGGCCTGTAGTACCTCCCAACCTGTAGGATGCTGATTCAGGGCCTGTAGTACCTCCCAACCCTTATGATGCTGATTCAGGGCTTGTATTCATAAAGCATCACATGGTAAGAGTGCTAGGACCTAGCTGTATGAATACAGGCTCTGGTTTGATGGATGCTATTGGTTGGATCAGACCTGCTCTCTACATCACCTAACACTCAGTGAGCAGCTTAAATCAGATCTGCTCTCTACACCACCTAACACCAGCCAGCAGCATACCACACAGCATACCACCCTGCATACCACTGCTGGTTTGCTTCTGAAGCTAAGCAGGGTTGGTCCTGGTCAGTCCCTGGATGGGAGACCAGATGTTGCTGGAAGTGGTGTTGGAGGGCCAGTAGGAGGCATTCTTTCCTCTGGTCTAAAAAATATCCCAATGCCCCAGGGCAGTGATTGGGGACAATGCCCTGTGTAGGGTGCTGTCTTTCGGATAGGACGTTAAACGGGTGTCCTGACTCTCTGAGGTCATTAAAGATCCCATGGCACTTATCGTAAGAGTAGGGGTGTTAACCCTGGTGTCCTGGCTAAATTCCCAATCTGGCCCTCAAACCATCATGGTCACCTAAGAATCCACAGTTTAAAATTTGCTCATTCATCCCCCTCCTCTCCCCTGTAACTATTCCCCAGGTTGTTGCTGTAAATGAGAATGTGTTCTCAGTCAATTTACCTGGTAAAATAATGGATAATAAAAATAACACTCAGTGAGCAGCTTAAATCAGACCTGCTCTCTACATCACCTAACACTCAGTGAGCAGCTTAAATCAAACCTGCTCTCTACATCACCTAACACTCAGTGAGCATATTAAATCAGACCTGCTCTCTACATCACCTAACACTCAGTGAGCATATTAAATCAGACCTGCTCTCTACATCACCTAACACTCAGTGAGCATATTAAATCAGACCTGCTCTCTACATCACCTAACACTCAGTGAGCAGCTTAAATCAAACCTGCTCTCTACATCACCTAACACTCAGTGAGCATATTAAATCAGACCTGCTCTCTACATCACCTAACACTCAGTGAGCATATTAAATCAGACCTGCTCTCTACATCACCTAACACTCAGTGAGCATATTAAATCAGACCTGCTCTCTAAACCACCAAACACTCAGTGAGCATATTAAATCAGACCTGCTCTCTAAACCCCCTAACACTCAGTGAGCATATTAAATCAGACCTGCTCTCTAAACCACCAAACACTCAGTGAGCATATTAAATCAGACCTGCTCTCTAAACCCCCTAACACTCAGTGAGCATATTAAATCAGACCTGCTCTCTACATCACCTAACACTCAGTGAGCATATTAAATCAGACCTGCTCTCTAAACCACCAAACACTCAGTGAGCAGCTTAAATCAGACCTGCTCTCTACATCACCTAACACTCAGTGAGCATATTAAATCAGACCTGCTCTCTAAACCACCAAACACTCAGTGAGCATATTAAATCAGACCTGCTCTCTAAACCACCAAACACTCAGTGAGCATATTAAATCAGACCTGCTCTCTAAACCACCAAACACTCAGTGAGCATATTAAATCAGACCTGCTCTCTAAACCCCCTAACACTCAGTGAGCATATTAAATCAGACCTGCTCTCTACATCACCTAACACTCAGTGAGCAGCTTGCATATCGTCTATATGATGGTATACTTTGAAGACATCAGCAATGTAAGATATCAGCTACTGTATATCTGGGACCTTGTTTTAAATCTACCAACTCAGAACTTGCTGAGCTAGCTAAACTTAGAACCAGTATTTAACCCTTTGGGTAAGCTGCTGGTATGTGGACAAAAAGATAACTTGACTGATCACATATTTAGTTGCGTTCAACAAAAAACCTTTCCAGAATAATACTTTAGGGGTGTCGAATGTGTAGTGGTTTGAGACATGATCTACAGTGTCTTCAGAAAGTATTCATACCCCTTGACTTATTCCACACTTATTCCACAGCCTGAATTCAATATGGATTACATTTAATTTTTCTCACCCATCTACACACAATAACCCATAATGACAAAGTGGAAACATGTTTTTAGAAAGTTTTGCAAATATATTGAAAATTAAATATAGAAATATCTAATTTATATACAGTAAATATTCACACCCCTGAGTCAATACTTTGTAGAATCACATTTGGTATTGATTACAGTCACGAGTCTTTCTGGGTAAGTCTCTAAGATCTTTCCACAGCTGGATTGTGCAACATTTGTTGATCATTGCTAGGCAACTATTTTCAGGCCTTGCCATAGATTTTCAATCAGATTTAAGTGATAACTGTAACACGGCTACTCAGGAACATTCACTGTCTTCTTGGTAAGCAACTCCAGTGTAGATTTGGCCTTGTGTTTTAGCTTATTGTCCTGGCGAAAGCTGAATTCATATCCTGATGTCTGCTGGAAAACAGACTGAACCAGGTTTTCGTCTAGGATTTTGCCTCTGCTCAACTCCATTCCATTTCTTTTTTTTATCCTGAAAGACTCCCCAGTCCTTAATGATTACAAGCATACATGATGCAGCCTCCATTATTCTTGAAAATATGGAGAGTGGTACTCAGTAATGTGTTGTATTGGATTTGCCCCAAACAGACACTTTGTATTCAGAACAAAACGTTAATTGCTTTGCCTCATTTATTGAAGCATTACTTTAGTGCCTTGTTGCAAACAGGATGCACGTTTTGGAAAAAAAAATATTCTGTGCATGTTTCCTTCTTTCACTCTGTCAATTAGGTTAGTAGTGTGGAGTAACTACAATGTTGTTGATCCCTCCTCGGTGTTATCCTATCACATTAAACTCTGTAATTGTTTTAAAGCCATCATTGGCCTCATGATGAAATCCCTGGGCGCTTTCCTTCCTTTCCGGCAACTAAGTCAGGAAGGATCCATGTATCTTTGTAGTGACTGGGTGTATTAATACGCCATCCAAAGTGTAATTAATAACTTCAGCATTCTCAAAGGGATTTTCAATCTCAGCTTTTTTTCAATTTTTACCCATCTACCAATGGGTGCCCTTCTTTGGAGGCATTGGAAAACCTCCCTGGTATTTGAGGTTGAATCTGTCTTTGAAATCCATTGCTCAACTGAGGGACCTTACAGATAATTGTATGTGTGGGGTACAGAGATGAGGTAGTCATAAAAAAATGTAACATTATTATTGCACACAGAGTGAGTCCATTCAACGTATCATGTGACTTACTTGTTAAGCACATTTTTACTCCTGAACTTATTCAGGCTTGCCATAACAAAGGGGTTGAATACTTGACTCAAGACATTTCACCTTTTTAATTAATTTGTATACATTTCGAAAAAACATAATTCCACTTTGATATTATGGGGTATTGTGTGTAGGCCAGTGACCAAACATCTCAATGTAATCCATTTTAAATTCAGACTGTAACACAACAACATGTGAAAAAGTCAAGGGGTGTGAATACTTTCTGAAAGCACTGTATAATTGGCTTCCTACTGGTAATACTTTTCTTCACATTTTCGGGTGTTCAGTGGAGAATTGGGTTTGGGGGAGGGGGAGTGGGAGGGGGAGGGGGAGGGGGAGCGGGAGGAAAGCAGCTGTAAGAAGGTGTTGAGGAGAGGAGACATGGGACAAGAGGTGCGATTAGAAGGTACAGAGCACCTGGTGATAGGGATGAGATTGTGAATTGAGGGAATATTGTGGTTCCCACTAACTCGGCAGATCTCTCAATTATCAAATGTGAAGATGTAAAAGGACGTTTTTTTATTAGTTCTTTCAAGGTTTTCCTAAAAACACAATACAATGAGAGATTGTGTTTTTGGTGAATATGTGATATTTGGGAGCATATTGGTAATACTTTTGAATATTGTTTAATCATGATTATATTATATGGAAAACTGTGTATAACTTTCTGTCCTTAACTGCATCATTTACTTTATTAATATTTAAACACCCCTCTGGTAGTATATATCCTTCCTTTAAGTTAACTTTAAAGCTAGAATCCTTAGTTGCTACATCCATTTTTGGACTTATAAATGAATGATATATACTTATTGATTCTCAAAGAATATAACTTATAAATGCCTCATGAGTTTTAGTTCAACAGTCGTACCTCATCAGAACCCCAAATATAAGCTTGTTTTACTCCAATGTTTGTAAACAAAGTAAATGTAAACAAACACTGTATAAAACATGATTCAAACTATAATGGTGGTATCATGGATGGTCAGTCCTCGCATCCGTAGTTCTGTCTATTTGAGAGTCGTTACATTTCTCCAGGCCCATCCCTCAGGTTATGACCAAAACAGAGGCGGGGTGCCCACTTTGTTATTGTTTCAATTAAGGACGCTAAAAACTGTATTACTTTAAAAATAACTTCAAATATTAATTAATATACTATATCTGGTTGGGGAGGGAAGAGGACAATCTGAAATAGGGTGGTTGGGGTTCTACGATAAATTGAATCCAATCTGAAAATAAAAATGAATGAATATACGCTGGTCCTCTATATCAGTTGGTAGAGCATGACGCTTACAACGACAGGGTAGTGGGTTTGATTCCCGGGCTCACCCATACAGAAAATGTATGCACGCATGACTGTAAGTCGCTTTGGATAAAATAGCCTGCTAAATGGCATATTATATTATATATTGTAAAACTACAAATAAATATATCCCACGCATGGTAAAAGTGCTGTTCCTAATAAAGATTTGTTTTTGGGTTGGAATGATGCGTATTAGAGTGTTCCTAAATATTTATACAAGTTAATTACTTTCAAATCAATAAGAGACTTTAACCTTTTGTGACCTCCACGTTGTTGATTCCATTAAGGAGCAACTCCAGGGAATAGAAACTCATAAGAGGAAGGGGGTAATTATGTTCTTAATAAGGAGGAAATGGACTTCTTAAGTCACCATTAAATGGAAGTGTGTAAATAAATGACTCAGAGCAGGACCTTTCAATCTGTTTTTCAAGACTACACATGGACATTACTTGACGGATGTTCTATTGAGTTGGCTCTCTTCCTGTATCTCTCACACGGAGAATACTATATCTGTTTTACAACAACAACAAAAAACATCCGTTGACATGACAACAGATTTGCTTATTATCCAGAGTGCTCGTCTATAATTAGCTTCCCAAAATGTGATGCCGTCGTTCATATTGTTAATGCTTTCCTATGACATGTGTTATAATGGCGTAAGTAGCTGTTATAAAGGCTTTATGAATGCATAAAAACAGTGTCAAAGGAGGACGAAATGTTTTCATCACAGAACAAAGACTAGAAGGTGGATTGATAATACATTCTTCTGATTGTTTAATGTCAAATCTTGTCATATTAGATTGTAAATAATTATTCATGTTGGAATGGAAAACCTCAAGGGGCAATTATTGTGAATCCGTATTAATGAGTTGGAGCTGCAGAACAAATGAACGTGATTTTGTAGAAAAAGAAGCACCATGCAGCATCAGGGCCGACATTATTACACAGTCTCAGATTAGTAGGAGTGCTGATCTAGGATCAGGTTCCCACTGTCCATATAATCTCTTTTCATTATGATCTAAATGGGGAAAAAATGATCCTAGATCAGCAGTCCAACTCAGACACTTTGGTCAACATGACCCAGATAAGGATCTTCTCTTCTGCTGCTCTCATACCAACTCCCTTTAGGAATAATTCTTTGGGATGAAGCCTCAAATATGGGTTTGCAGTTAAATTATTAAGGTCTTGGCAGTTCGCAAAACAAATACGAAAATATCAACATGTCAAACAAACGCTGGAGATGATTTTTACTTGTTAGGTCAAGTTCTGTAATTCATTAAAACACCTTTTTATGATGTCAAATAAACGAAGATGTAGACCTAAATTATGTCCACCTCCACTAAGTCAATTCCAATTAACCTGTTTGGGCTGCAAGCCCGACACCGCCCACAATATGACAACATCCAGCTCTATTGCAGGGCGCGAAATTCAAAATCTATTTTTTAAAAATATTTAACTTTCACACATTAACAAGTCCAATACAGCATTTGAAAGATAAACATCTTGCCAATCCAGCCAACATGTCCGATTTTTTAAATGTTTTACAGAGAAAACACCACATATATTTATGTTAGCTCACCACCAAATAAAAAAGAGGACAGACATTTTTCACAGCCCAAGTAGGATTCAAGTAGGATGCACAAGCCAACCTAACTAACCTAGAACCAACCTAAATAACCTAGAAAAAACTACCTCAGATGACAGTCCTATAACATGTTACACAATAAATCTATGTTTTGTTCAAAAAATGTGCATATTTTAGCTATAAATCAGTTTTACATTACTGCTACCATCATAGCTACAGTCTGAAATCGCACGGGAGTAGCCAGAGAAAATACAGACACCAACGTCAACTACTAATTACACCTCATAAAACATTTCAGAAAAATATATGGTGGATAGCTAATGAAAGACAAAGATCGTGTGAATAGAGCCAATATTTCCGATTTTTGAAGTGTTTTACAGCGAAAACACAATATATCGTTATATTAGCTTACTACATTAGCTAGCATACGGCAGCATTGATTCTAGTCAAACGTTAGCATAGCACAGTTCGACAGATATATGAAAAAGCATCCCAAATTGGGTCCTTATCTTTGTTGATATTCCATCAGAATGTTGTAAAGGGGTCCATTGTCCAGTACAGTCTTTGTTTGGGTTCCAGAACGAACTATTTCCCTCTTGTATTAGCAAGCACACTGGCCGTGCGGCGCTAATCTCTCTTTCTTCAAACAATTCTTGCGTCACATCACGTCTAAAGTCCAGAATAAATTTCAATAATATAATTAAAGTATATTGAAAAAACATACTTTAGGATGATTTTGTGACATGTATCAAATAATATCGTAGCCAGAGCTCATATTCACCTTTAACGAGCGTTTTCCATGAGCCGAGTCCATATTCTACTTCGCGCCCAGAAAAAAAAATAAAGTGCGCAAGTCTCACTCCAAGAGGTTGTGTTCAGCCCCTGGAAGAGATATTCAACTGCTTTCTTCTCTCACTTCCGCATTACACCCAGATGAAGGCGTATGACGTGTTTCTACGGTCCTAAGTGACATGACCTTTTATAGACACGCTCTTAAAGAGAGACATCGCATTTGGAAATCTCAATTCCGGATAGGAAATGGGCTGTAAAAATAGTTCTGTTCCACTTAGAGAAATAATTCAAACGTTTTTAGAAACTAGAGACTGTTTTCTATCCAATAGTAGTAAATATATGCATATTGTAAAAGCAAAAATTGATTAAGAGGCCGTTTGAAAATGTGCGCATATTTTCCAGTTTTCCAATATTCACCCTGCAGCCATAAGAAGTTTTAAAAGCCAATAGGGGAAAGAAAAGGGAATAAAGCATCATTCTTCATGACATGCCATGATATGGGGCGGCAGGTAGCCCAGTGGTTAGAGCGTTGTACTAGTAACCGGAAGGTTGCAAGATCAAATCCCTGAGCTGACAAGGTAAAAATCTGTCGTTCTGCCCCTGAACAAGGCAGTTATCCTGCTGTTCCTAGGCCGTCATTGTAAATAATAATTTGCTCTTTAACTGACTTGCCTAGTTAAATAAAGGTAAAATAAAAATAAATATCCTTGTGGTCACCTAATCATCCCCAGCTTACAATTGGCTCATTCATCCCCTCTCCTCTCCCCTGTAACTATTCTCCAGGTCATGACTGTAAATGAGACTTACCTGGTAAAATAAGGTTTAAATTTAAAAAATGCTTATTTTCTGGGTGCCACTCATTTCACTCAAAGTGTATCGGCAAAGCAGTTTATTCAAGTGTAGAAACACTGTACTTTGGCAACTCAGTCACGAGTCAAGGTCATGTCCATAGCATGACTTCGTTGTAAATCATTCTGCCAGTGTGCCATGCACAAGCAGGGGAAATGACTATCAGTGGTGATGTGTGCTGTCACCCAGAACCAAACCACCATGATCTCCAGGCTTCAAGATATTGCAATTGGAGGATGTGTGCTATGCTCTCCCTGGAGACTTCCTAGTGCAGGGGTTTACCGAGTTGCATTGTAGGAAGTCACTGTGCGGGTGGCAGTGGTTCTGTCTAAATCTAAATAACAGGCTGTCAATATACAGCTTGGTGTTTGTTTACACTAACAGCCATTCAAATCCCAGGTCGTCTTTAGGCATGACAGCAGCTCCGTCTAACTCAGAGGCTGTCGAAAAAGACTCGTGTCTATGTTGTTTGTGTACAAACTGAGGCTGCTCTGAACTCCACCGAATGGCTGAGGAGAAGATGGAGCAATCCAGCGATAGATTGAATAATCAATCTGTTATTGATATGTGGCTGTCTGGTTGACAATTAATTAGACTCTGCTGTGCTCGTGAAACATGATTTGGGGGTAGTTAATTTTTCATGGCTCCAAAACTTTATGGTTATATCATTAAAATATAGTCTGAAGAGGAGGTAATCAAAACACATTTGCAAGTTAAATTTAAGAGAAATCATTAGAGCACACATGAACAAAAGAGGCAATATATCAGAATAAATGTGGCATCTTAGACTGTAGCAGAAAGGAAGGGAACTTGTGGCAAACTAAATATGCTATGCACTCTAATAATAATAATCATAATTTATTTAACTTCTAGTGCTTTTCATTACAGAAATATTCTCAAAGTATCTGGTGCTTTTGATGCCGTTGAGAATGTTTATTTTTCTTCATTACTTAGCCAGCACAGTTTTTCGTCTAGGTCCTTAAACAGAGAGCTATTATACACTGAACAAAAATATAGATGCAACATGTAAAGTGTTGGTCCCATGTTTCATGAGCTGAAATAAAAGATCCCAGAAATGTTCCATGAGCACAAATAGCTTATTTCTCTAGAATTTTGCACACAAATTTGTTTACATCACTGTTAGTGAGAATGTCTCATTTTCCAAGATAATCCACCCACCTGACAGGTGTGGCATATCAAGAAGCTGATTAAGCAGCATGATCCTTACACAGGTGCACCTTGTGCTGGGGACAATAAAAGGACACTAAAATGCCACAGATGTCTCAAGTTTTGAGGGAGCTTGCAATTGGCATGCTGACTGCAGAAATGTCCACAGAGCGTCCTTGCCCAGTCATGTGAAATCCATAGATTAGAGCCTAATGAATTTATTTCAATTGACTGATTTCCTTATACAAACTGTAACTCAGTAAAAGTGTTGAAATTGTTGCATGTTGCATTTATGCTATTGTTCAGTATAGAATACAAGGACTTAAGAGAATACACCTGGAATTGTCCGATCTAATCTATGAGCGGTGAAGAATGGGGTTTTCTCTTTGTTACTTTCATGTTTTGTAAACATTCTCCCTAGATAACTTACACTCCAGACGCCTGTTTTAGTCTTTAAAATGTCAGTTTTTCTTTTGTTGGGGAGCCTGTATAGCTGAGAGAGACCTTTGATTTTTACCCAACAACTACACAGCCTCCCCGGAGACACAAGCACATGCTACCACAGAGTGGGAGCGTTAGAGCAGGTAGCACTTAGTATTCCTTGTCATTCAGAATATAATGGGGAAAATCTGAGATGCAAAAAAATGAAAAGATGTGAAACTACTTTGGGTTTCTCTCAGGGGGGGTCCCTGGAAGAAAATGTGAGGATTGAACTACGGGGTAACTGTCAAGAGGGACCTATACCAACTTCCCGTAATAATGGAAGAAACTGTCACTGGGGAGGCTTCGGTAAACCAACTGTGGATTACAAGAGAGAAAAACAAGAGGTAGAGTAACAAGTTAAGTCAGAGAGAGGGAAGATTTGTCATTTCTCCTGAGGCATCTTCAGGGAGGAGTATCAAGACTACAATCTGGGCTGTCATTGTGGTTATAGACTACAACCAAGGTTCCCATTTTGGTTGTAGACTACAACCTGGGCTGTCATTGTGGTTATAGACTACAACCTGGGCTGTCATTGTGGTTATAGACTACAACCAAGGTTCCCATTTTGGTTGTAGACTACAACCTGGGCTGTCATTGTGGTTATAGACTACAACCAAGGTTCCCATTTTGGTTGTAGACTACAACCTGGGCTGTCATTGTGGTTATAGACTACAACCAAGGTTCCCATTTTGGTTGTAGACTACAACCTGGGCTGTCATTGTGGTTATAGACTACAACCAAGGTTCCCATTTTGGTTGTAGACTACAACCTGGGCTGTCATTGTGGTTATAGACTACAACCAAGGTTCCCATTTTGGTTGTAGACTACAACCTGGGCTGTCATTGTGGTTATAGACTACAACCAAGGTTCCTATTGTGGTTATAGACTACAACCTGGGCTGTCATTGTGGTTATAGACTACAACCAAGGTTCCCATTGTGGTTATAGACTATAACCAAGGTTCCCATTGTGGTTATAGACTATAACCAAGGTTCCCATTGTGGTTATAGACTATAACCAAGGTTCCCATTGTGGTTATAGACTATAACCAAGGTTCCCATTGTAGGTACAGACTATAACCAAGGTTCCCATTGTAGGTATAGACTATAACCAAGGTTTCCATTGTTGATATAGACTACAACCAAGGTTCCCATTGTGGTTATACATTGAGTGTACAAAACATTAGGAACACCTTCCTGATATTGAGTTGCCCCCTCACTTTTTGTTCTCAGAACAGCCTCAATTCGTCAGTGCATGGACTCTACAAGGTGTTGAAAGCATTCCACAAAGATGCTGGCCCATGTTGACCCTAATGCTTCCCACAGTTGTGCTAAGTTGGCTGGATGTCCTTTGGGTGGTGGACCATTCTTGATACACACGGGAAACTGTTGAGTGTGAAAACCCATCAGCATTGCAGTTCTTTACACAAACTGGTGCACCTGGCACCTACTCCTTTTCAAAGGAACTTAAATAATTTGTCTTGCCCATTCACCCTCTGAATGGCACACATACACAATACATGTCTCATTTGACTCAAATCCTTCTTTACCCTGTCTCCTCCCCTGCATCTACACTGCTTGAAGTGGATTTAACCAGTGACATCAAATAGGTATCATAGCTTTCACCTGGTCAGTCTATGGCATGGAAAGAGCAGGTGTTCTTAATATTTTGTACACTCAGTGTAGACTACAACCCAGGCTTGCATTTTTTTAAATGTGTATTTTATTTAACTAGGCAAGTCAGTTAAGAACAAATTCTTATTTACAATGACGGCATACCCGGCCTCCCCTAACCCAGACAACGCTGGGCCAATTGTGTGCCACCCTATGGGACTCCCAATCACGGCCGGTTGTGATACAGCCTGGAATTGAACCAGGGTCTGTAATGATGCCTATTAGCACTGACATGCAGTGCCTTAGACCACTGCGCCACTCAGGAACCTTGGTTCTAGTCTATAACCACAATGGGAACCTTGACTACAACCCAGACTTTCATTGTGGTTGTAGACTACAACCCAGGCTTCCATTGTGATTATAGACTACAACCCAGGCTTCCATTGTGGTTATAGACTACAACCCAGGCTTCCATTGTGGTTATAGACTACAACCCAGGCTTCCATTGTGGTTATAGACTACAACCCAGGCTTCCATTGTGGTTATAGACTACAACCCAGGCTTTCATTGTGGTTATAGACTACAACCCAGGCTTCCATTGTGGTTATAGACTACAACCCAGGCTTCCATTGTGGTTATAGACTACAACCCAGACTTTCATTGTGGTTGTAGACTACAACCCAGGCTTCCATTGTGGTTATAGACTACAACCCAGACTTTCATTGTGGTTATAGACTACAACCCAGGCTTCCATTGTGGTTATAGACTACAACCCAGACTTTCATTGTGGTTGTAGACTACAACCCAGGCTTCCATTGTGATTATAGACTACAACCCAGGCTTCCATTGTGGTTATAGACTACAACCCAGGCTTCCATTGTGGTTATAGACTACAACCCAGGCTTCCATTGTGGTTATAGACTACAACCCAGGCTTCCATTGTGGTTATAGACTACAACCCAGGCTTTCATTGTGGTTATAGACTACAACCCAGGCTTCCATTGTGGTTATAGACTACAACCCAGGCTTCCATTGTGGTTATAGACTACAACCCAGGCTTCCATTGTGGTTATATTCAATTCAATTCAATTTCAATTCAAATTGATTCATATAGCCCTTCTTACATCAGCTGATATCTCAAAGTGCTGTACAGAAACCCAGCCTAAAACCCCAAACAGAAAGCAACGCAGGTGTAGAAACATGGTGGCTAGGAAAAACTCCCTAGAAAGGCCAAAACCTAGGAAGAAACCTAGAGAGGAACCAGGCAATGAGGGGTGGCCAGTCCTCTTCTGGCTGTGCCGGGTGAAGATTATAACAGAACATGGCCAAGATGTTCAAATGTTCATAAATGACCAGCATGGTCAAATAATAATAATCACAGTAGTTGTCGAGGGTGCAGCAAGTCAGCACCTCAGGAGTAAATGTCAGTTGGCTTTTCATAGCCGATCATGAAGAGTATCTCTACCGCTCCTGCTGTCTCTAGAGAGTTGAAAACATCAGGTCTGGGACAGGTAGCACGTCCGGTGAACAGGTCAGGGTTCCAGAGCCGCAGGCAGAACAGTTGAAACTGGAGCAGCAGCACGGCCAGGTGGACTGGGGACAGCAAGGAGTCATCATGCCAGGTAGTCCTGAGGCATGGTCCTCGGGCTCAGGTCCTCCGAGAGAGAGAAAGAAAGAGAATTAGAGAGAGCATACTTAAATTCACACAGGACACCGGATAAGACAGGAGAAGTACTCCAGATATAACAAACTGACCCTAGCCCCCCGACACATAAACTACTGCAGCATAATTACTACAACCCAGGCTTCCATTGTGGTTATAGACTACAACCCAGGCTTCCATTGTGGTTATAGACTACAACCCAGGCTTCCATTGTGGTTATAGACTACAACCCAGGCTTCCATTGTGGTTATAGACTACAACCCAGGCTTCCAATGTTTTTGACTACAGATATATGCATCAGGTTGAATGCACTTTATAGTGAATAATCACAAAATGGTTGCATGCACCTACTACTGAATGCTCTACATGTTGATGAATATTATCTATAAGCAGTGATCACCCCCCACTGGCTACACACTGGTTGAATCAACGTTGTTTTCATGTAATTGACGTCTGTGCCCTGTGGGCAGCTTAGGGTCCCAGTGACCTTTCGGTTTGTTACATCACACGCAGCTCATTGTGTCATCCGTCAACCGACGACTTAACTGATAACGCTGAAATAACCACTAATTATTGCCATCAGTTTTGTCTTCAGATGCAGAATTCTCAGTCTACTCATTTTTACTGTATTTTAGTAGCTGCATGAGACAGCGCTAGGATTTCACACGGAACTATAGCTCTGCTGGACATGGTCATTACCTAACGCTCTCCTCCTATCAGCTCTGTTCCACTCAAAACAAACCTTGGAGGGAAACGTTTAATCCTGCTGATAGATAGAACAATTACACTCAATCACCCACGTCCCCTTTAAAGTGTTCCTGGGGCACTTTCACAGGGCCTGTACGCCAACGATTAAACTGGGCATTGCCCTTTTCAGCTATGCCATGATACCCTCAACTGCCAAGGTCTGTCATCATGATTAGGGAGGAAGCTACTTTCTCTCAAATGTTAATTGAATTAGAAAAAGGTGTTTGGAGTCATGAAAAACTCTAGTCTTAATGTGTGTGTGATGGTTCGCTGTAGCTCTGTGAGGAGGGAGGAGGACATGGTGGATTTAATTTGATTTGAATGTGGAGAACATTAAGTAGATGGCCCTGTTGAGTTACTCTATCTCCTCTTTCCCTCTCACCATCACCATTTCCAAATGAAATTAAGAGGATGAACACCGACAATGAGGAACATAAAGAACAAATTATGCTTTTATTACTATCCACTGTGATGCTTGAAATGCTCTTCTGTTCATTAGGGGTCCATGGCATGAACAGATATAGTGAGTGGGACTGGAAAGGAAAGAGCAGTTAAATATTTTACATTGTGATGCAGTGAATCATTAGATTTACACATAGCTTAGCTGCAGGAGTTTAAACTGTAACACTACGAAAATTGCAACTGTTTTGAAGAAAACGGTTGGCCTCTTTTTCAGCGCTAGACCACAAAATGAAAAACTGTGTTGTGCTGAAACAGCAAATAAATAAATAGAGGTCAGGCAGCAATTTAAACTCTTCTAAATTCCCTTCTCGGTGAGAATAATAAAATGAGAGAGATCATATACAGGTGTAGGATCTTAATTTGACCTGTTCTGTCACAGCAAAATAATCCTGCAGCAGCAGGATTTGAATGTTTACTCCATAATGTTGCTTGATCGGTGGTTAGGCTATTAGCTGGCCAAAAGTAAGCTACATGAAAAGTGCAATACTGTTAAAGGGATTTTCCGATACTTTTGTATGTTAATGGCCAGTGGTTCTGAAAGTAACGCCCACGAGCCAAAAGTGGTCCCCAAAAATTGTGTAGTACATCACATAAAGTATGTGCAGAGATGTGCACCACGTCATCAGTCTCTCTCTTGCTCTAGGTGTGATTCTTGCTAGCTGTCACTCAAATGGCGAGGGGCTGAATCTCATTGGCTGGAACTCGAATTCCTAGGGGGCTGGCCCATGTGGGGGAAAATGGTGCAGCACAGCTTCCAGAAAACAGTTGCTTTCAAACTAAGGATGGCAAATTGAGGTAAAACAGTAATTCTGCTCATAGATTATGCATGTATGAACTACACATTTACACATCCAGACCAAAGAGGGAGGTTTAAAAAATACTTACTTGTCGCCAAAGTTCAGTAGCATGTTTTTAATGTAACCCTGTGTTAACGTGGGTTTTCAATTAATTTATGTAAATCACAAAGATCATTTGCATTTCCAGCGGTGCAGGAAAATTCTTAGCAACAAAAGAGTGATCAAATTAGAATAGTTTTTTTCTTTGGCAAAGCCATCAGTGTCCCCATGGAGATGCTATCTGTAAACAGGTGTCATGTATCACTCTGACTCTTAAAAAAAAAACTCTCTCCGCTTTTTACTTCAAACGTGTTTCTCCCTGACTCCAGAGCCTTATACCTGGGCGGCAGGTAGCCTAGTGGCTAGAGTGTTGGGCCACTAACCAAAAGGTTGCTAGATTGAATCCCCGAGCTGACAAGGTAAAAATCTGTCGTTTTGCCCCTGAACAAGGAAATGAACCCACTGTTCCTAGCCCATCATTGTAAATAAGAATTTGTTCTTAACTGACTTAAATAAAGGTTAAAATATATATATATTTAGATGTCAATACACCTACGTAATCTGTCAGGGTTTTGGTGTGCTTTCAGATCAAAGCTCAACTAGGCTCCAAGGAGTCTGAAGAGCTCAGGGAGTCTTCCTAGGCCTCTCAACATAGGCCTACAACCTCATATGGTTGTTGTCTGTATGTCTTCTCACCACAGAAATATGCAACTTCACAGGTCCTTTATAAAACATTCATTAACAACATGATTATCTAAAGTGTAACAATTTATAAAGTTAACAAAGCATTATTCCTGTATTATGTGATATATAGTTAATTATCACAATGTTTCAAAATGGCCATTTATAGAATTTGTAATACACATCACAGTTTCCTTGCATAACCCCATGAGGAAAACAATATCTAAAGGTCAACTGTTTATTTCCACCGACACTCTCTGTCAGTGTATTTGACAACGATCAAAGCAGTGCTGCATCAATGTCAAAATGAACTGGAAGGCACTAACTAATCTAGCTGGAAGACACTTAACTAATATTAATCTCTTGCCATGTCAGCAACAACCAGATTTCAATTAAGAGAGAAGATCTCAATCACCAAGGGACTAAAAGCAGGCCAGTAGTACAACACCTCAGGGTTCTGGCAGACTTCACTCTGTTACATGCATGGATTTCCCTCTACCTGTCCCCAACAGCCATTTGGAATCCATTTTGTTCTATTTTCTACCGATGCAAGTGTTCAAGGGAAATCAATAAAATGTAACGATGTGGGCTTGAGCATAAATTGACCAAGTGTGTGTGTGTGTGTGTGTGTGTGTGTGTGTGTGTGTGTGTGTGTGTGTGTGTGTGTGTGTGTTTTTTTCAGTGTGTGTGTGTCCGTGTATGTTTAAGCCAACTGCTCTAAGTTCTTGTAAATGTATGTGTCCTGTGCGCTAACACCCATTGAATGACTTAATCCTGTGAAATTTTAATCATGCACATATAACATTTTCTATTAGTTCAGGTTAATTCAATTATGGGAGGTTGATAACTGAGATGTTTTTCATAGTACTTTTACAGTTGTCTTTCTGCTACGATAGAGTTATATCACATATTAGACCTTTAAAGAAATACTGTTTGAGAAATACGAAGTAGTTGGAGCAATAAGGAGCATGGATGGTTCCTTCAAGACTTTATTAAAGAACCTGGCTTTATGAACACTGAATTGTCTGGTGATGTCATGCATGACGTAACGCATACAAATTAGGAGCACAGGTGAAAAGTCATCAGAAATTTCCTTGAAAAAGTTCATGTTTAAATCCATGTTTATGGATTAATGAAAACTGTATGGATTAGACTGGACGACTAGGTCAACGTTGTGATACGAAGCTGAATTATGAAAATATTATTGGATATCTACTTGGGATTTCTAAAAAGGATCCAGGTCTTTGTTTCCTTACTGTTTTTTATTCCTGGATAAAATGGTTGCCAAGGAAAAGAGTGGGCTGTTTGTCCAAATGGGGCCTTTCAACCTGGATGGCTTTGGATTGGTTAATTCCTGCCGACTGTGATGTGTGCCAGTGTGACTGTGATGACCCTGGTCTCTGCCAGGTTGGCATGGAATTATGGGGCAAGGATGATTGGACAGTGGCAGGTTCTGAAGCTAATGGGATTGGCTGGGAAGGACATATAGTGTCTGTTTATGGAATGGCTGATTGGCTGGTTTGGATGTAGACCACTGGAACCCAGAGAGACTGTAAAGAGGTCATCCAGCGACGTAGACCACAGAACCCCAGAGAGACTGTAAAGAGGTCATCCAGTGACGTAGACCACAGGACCCCAGAGAGACCGTAAAGAGATCATCCAGTGACGTAGACCACTGGATCCCAGAGAGACTGTAAAGAGGTCATCCAGCGCCTTGCCTGTTTCCTGGTTAGAGCCCAAGAATGTGTGCATGTTTGTGTGTGTCTGTCTATTGTAAAATATGTCATGCCACCTGGTAGACTGCCATAATGACTGTGGGCTGATTATGCTGCCAGTTCAGGGGGTCAGCTACAGAGCACTGCTTCACTGAAATCACTTTAATGGTCTCTGGCTGTCTGTTCCTCCAGTCATATACTCTACTAGTGGGCTGTATTCATTAGGCCAGGGCACAGCGTCGCAAAACAGTTTGCAACGGAAAAGAAAAACAAGGGTTTCTTATTGGACAAGTTCAGGTAGTCGCTCCCTGTTTCCTTCTGTTTGATGCCTAACACACCCCTGTGCTTTCACACTGAGAATAGGAACAACCCTTTAACTCTGAGACAACCTGGTTTAAATTGACAAACCCCACATGGATTGGACCAAAGCGACTGAGCGGGCATTTTGTTATTGAGAAATATGCTATCAAATCTTCCTGTAATCCATACACACCTCATATGATATCACTCATCTCAGGAATAAATTAGATTTGCCATTCCTTCAAGCAACCATAAATAATGATAATGACTTGGCAGAGAGAGCTTTGAAGAAGGACCGAAATTATGTGTCCCAAATGGCACCCTATTCCCTATTGAGCACACTATTCCCAATGGGCCCTAGTCAAAGTAGTGCACTACAGAGGGAATAGGGTATAATTTGGGATTCAGGCTATTTCTTTCTGCAGAAGAAAGTGCCTTTGGAAATAAAAGAACATTAAATTAAGAATGTATCTTTCCTAAAGCA
The DNA here is from genome assembly GCF_016432855.1 of Salvelinus namaycush. Lineage (NCBI taxonomy): Eukaryota > Metazoa > Chordata > Actinopteri > Salmoniformes > Salmonidae > Salvelinus > Salvelinus namaycush. The sequence continues at coordinate 50,941,092 of NC_052327.1, read as the reverse complement.
ATTTGTGTTGCATTTCACTGGGTACAACAACAAAGAATTGCTCATTATATATTTCACGTTTTACGTTGCGTCTTTAGATTGCATTTAGTTTCCTTTTCTGATTAGTTTTTGTTCTAGGTTTAGCTCTATGATACAGCTCTTTAAATGGTATGCAAAATACACAACATGACCAAAAGTATGTGGACACCTGCTCGTCAAACATCTCATTCCAAAATCATGGACATTAATATGGAGTTGGTTCCCTCTTTGCTGCTATAACAGCCTCCTCTCTTCTGGGAAGGATTTCCACTAGATGTTGGAACATTGCTGCGGGGACTTGCTTCCATTCAGCCACAGGAGGATTAGTGAGGTCGGACACTGATGTTGGGCGATTAGGCATGGCTCGCAGTTGGCGTTCCAATTCATCACAAAGGTGTTCGATGTGGTGGAGGTCAGAGCTCTGTGCAGGCCAGTCAAGTTATTCCACACCGATCTTGACAAACTATTTCTGTATGGACCTCGCTTTGTGCATTGGGGCATTGTCATGCTGAAACAGGAAAGGGCCTTCCCCAAACTGTTGCCACAAAGTTGAAAGCACAGAATTGTCCAGTGTTAAGATTTTCCTTCACTGGAACTAAGGGGCCTAGCCCGAAACATGAAAAACAGCCCCAGGCCATTATTCCTCCTCCACCAAACATTCACCTTTGGCACTACGCATTGGCACAGGTAACGTTCTCCTGGCATCCGCCAAACCCGGATTAGTCCGTAGGACTGCCAGATAGTGAAGCCTGATTCATCACTCCAGAGAACACGTTTCCACTGCTCCAGAGTCCAATGGCGGCGCACTTTACACCGCTCCAGCCGCGCTTGGCATTAAGCATGGTGATCTTAGGCTCGTGTGCAGCTTCTCGGCCATGGAAACCCATTCATGAAGCTCCCAAAAAACACTTCCAGAGGCAGTTTGGAACTCGGTAGTGAGTGTTGCAACCAAGGACAGATGATTTTATACGCTACGCGCTTCAGCACTCGGCAGTCTCGTTTTGTGAGCTTGTACGGCCTACCACTTCGCGGCTGAGCCGTTGTTGCTCCTAGACGTTTCCACTTCACAATATCAGCACATACAGTTGACTGGGACAGCTCTAGCAAGGCAGCAATTTTACCAACTGACTTGTTGGAAAGGTGACAGTGCCACGTTGAAAGTCACTGAGTTCTTCAGTAAGGCCATTCTACTGCCAGTGTTTTAACCTATGGAGAGTGCATGGCTGTGCGCTTGATTTTATACACCTGTCAGCAAAGGGTGTGGCTGAAATAGCCGAATCCACTAATCTGAAGGGGTGTCCACAAACTTTTGTATATAGTGTACATTCCAGCTAGAATCCCCAGAATCAGTAGAACACAAGGAAGCATGGCATTGCATTCTCGATTCTAAAATCATAACTTTCATAATGGGTCTAATCCCCGGTTCATTTTAGAATTCCATCACAGTCTCTCTGTGTCATTGTTACTTTGATGTACGTAGAGACAGGGCTTAGAAACAGGCAGCATGGTGTACTCAAGGGTTTACCTCTCCAATACTTTTTTATGGACTCTCTCCCATTCGACTGAGTGACATTTTCCCACTGCACAGCCAAGCCTGAAGTCTACCAAAACAAGCCTCTCCATTATAGCGTCTGCCTTTTGTCTACTGACTCACTCACTGCTACCACCACTCATACATCCCGAACATTCTCATTTGACCGTGAATATTCTTCAAGGTATCCGGGAAGATTGTCCTTTTGGGAGCATCTGAGATGAGTACTGAGGCCAATCCATCATGTTCAGGCAGCTGTCAGGCACACAGGAAAAAAAACAATTAAAAGTTCCACACACAAGTTGAGCTCCACGGATAGTCAATGAAGCATCCTCTGTGTTATTACGTTCCAAACGACACACTATTCCCTATATAGTGCATTACTTTTGACAAGAGACCTATGGGCGCTGGTGGCGCACTATGTGGTGGAATTATTATAATCAAAAGGAGAGACTTTTAGATTTCTTCAAAACAATCAAACTTTATTATTTAATTACTGCAGTAATGGAGCTGGTCGGTAATCACCCCTGGAGGTGATCACTGAGAACTCAACCAGCTGGTCGGTCATCACCCCTGGAGGTGATCACTGAGAACTCAACCAGCTGGTCAGTAATCACCCCTGAGGTGATCACTGAGAACTCAACCAGCTGGTCAGTAATCACCCCTGGAGGTGATCACTGAGAACTCAACCAGCTGGTCGGTCATCATCCCTGGAGGTGATCACTGAGAACTCAACCAGCTGGTCGGTCATCACCCCTGGAGGTGATCACTGAGAACTCAACCAGCTGGTCGGTCATCACTCCTGGAGGTGATCACTGAGAACTCAACCAGCTGGTCGGTCATCACTCCTGGAGGTGATCACTGAGAACTCAACCAGCTGGTCGGTCATCACTCCTGGAGGTGATCACTGAGAACTCAACCAGCTGGTTGGTCATCACCCCTGGAGGTGATCACTGAGAACTCAACCAGCTGGTCGGTAACCACCCCTGGAGGTCATCACTGAGAACTCAACCAGCTGGTCGGTCATCACTCCTGGAGGTGATCACTGAGAACCCAACCAGCTGGTCGGTCATCACCCCTGGAGGTGATCACTGAGAACTCAACCAGCTGGTCGGTAACCACCCCTGGAGGTCATCACTGAGAACTCAACCAGCTCAAAAATAACATGAAGACATGGCTAAAGGCTAATCAGACTCGTGAAAATAATCCCAAACTGTGTATTGCCGCTTTCCATGTTGTCAGTAGTTGGTGAGGCGTGGAAACACTTTGTTGCTTTTATGCATTTTGTTTTGTTGCTTTTTGCGTGCTACGTGTTGCTTGTTCTATGTTGCTCTGCGTGTGCTCACTGCTCCTTGATTGTCTGTATTGTTGTTGTAATTGTTTTTAATAACCTGCCCAGGGACTGCGGCTGAAAATGAGCCAGATGGCTAAAACCGCCACTTGTACTGAAACGTTGATTAATGTGCACTGTCCCTGTAAAAATAAAAATAAACTCAAACTGCAATCCACTTTAATGACAGGACATTGTTCCATGTAATGGAAACAGATTATAATGTTAGAGTACATTAACTTCCTGCTTAAATTCACTGCTGTTACCTAAACTCTAAAACTCAGCAACAGTAATCAGAAATGATCACAGAACGTTTCCGATTCAACTATTCAGACCTCTGCAAATGTCCCACTGAATCCCTTACAGCCCGATATATAGCCCAGCGAGCACGAATAACTCTTCTATTCTTACCAGTAAGAAAGAAAAAAAAAAACATTCTCAAACCACGTTCTGTGCTTACCTCCATAGTACGGTTAAAAACTAACTTGACAACTTTCTCTTCTCTTTCGGCTTCACACTTATGAAATGTCCAAGACTTTAAAAGTAACATGTAATGCGCCAAATTTATAAAATACATCAGTCAATCCATAAGAATAAAAAACACATTTTGGTGGGCACAGCTCTATCGTAATTACCTCTCCGCTATTCTTAGAGCTCATCAGATCTAGGTAACTGTCTCTTCGTTGATTCAGTTATTTAAATATGACTCCATTCTCAATGTTATTCCAGCAGAACTTTTAGGCAACAGACAACGTACTACATCGAAATCGCCTCGCTATTTATGTTGAATAAATTAGCCTTTCAATTTGAACCAAGCAAGCTGTTAAAACGTTCAGTTTATATCTTAAACAAACACTGACGGCCATATCTGTCCAGGCAAAACATACCAATAGTTGAATTACAATCAGAAACACAGATTTTAGTCAATACCATAGACCCAATGCTATTGAAATTATGAAGAAATCCAGCAAATAACCCAATTACGAGGTTTGTAGTCTTAACATCTGGCACATAATAACGACACAATTCCCAGAAAATAGCCTTAATTAAAGGTCCAAGCGTTTCTCCGAAGAGATTCTCACATGCACAAAATGAATCGATTAGCAGTCAACGAGTTAAATCGACATACATTGACTAGGAAACAGATCTTGCGCTTTTTAATAAAAGCAGATGTTTTCTCATGCAACATATTTCAATTACTTTACTACATCACATTAATCCCGCAATGATAATTAGTTTGATGGATACCCTAGGCTATGTACGACATTATAAGTTACATCGAGATTCCATCTTAATTCGCTCTAACTTTATGGAAAAAGGTTTATTCAATAAATCTAGCAACTCCTCTCATACTGGGAAGAACATTTAAAAAAATGAATTTTCAGGCCTTAAGGGCAGTTTTATTTTAAATGTAGAACCCGGATGGAGAAAATCCAATAAGCGTTTTATAGTTACATCGTTAGGGTAAGTTAACCAAAAGTGGACACACTCCAATCAGTTTCTGAGACAATTGCCCAGACTTTGTAGACAGTTCAATTTTGCTTAAACCTCATCTTTATCAAATGATCCATTAAAGATACCAACTCAAAACCTACATACATTACATTGTTTAAGTTGCATCTCATTATATTCCTAGTATTACAAGGTGTCACCTGCACTCTCGTTCTTCGTTCAATACATTAACCTCACCATTCCTATTGTGATCAAACCAGTACCACGGATCTGGACTTTTGGTAGCCCGCAACTGGCTAATTAACAATCATGTTCAAGGATACCTCACTTAAGAACACTCCTATCGACTCAACTCAGTCCTGCCAGGAAGACCTCACGCTGAGTGTACCCTCAACCGGGGCATTTGTTATTTTTTAGATATTGTTTTTCTTTTTATTACCTTTTCATCACTTAAATGTTCCGTCAATGTCTAATTAGTACTATTAATTCTGTGCACTTTCAAGTTCAATTATTGACAGAAACCAGTCTCACCCTTAATCTAATTCTGTTCAAAATGATGTATCCATTCAGCTGACGCTCCCAGCCAGGTGTGGATCCGATCTGCTCCAAATAGTGGAGAGTGGCTTACCTCTGGTTGCATCTAATGCAACACCCCCTGCACGCTTAACCTGGATTTCACTGGGAACAATCAGCAAAATGAAGTTAATTATCCCATCCTCGTCAACAAAATTGTGGTGGAATTATTGTAATCAAAAGGAGAGACTTAATTTTCTTCAAAACAATCAAACTGTATTATTTAATTACTGCAGTAATGGAGCTGGTCGGTAACCACCCCTGGAGGTGATCACTGAGAACTCAACGAGCGGATTTGAGCCACAACATTTTAAAGCAAAGTCCATCCTCCTTCAGTCTACATGACACACAACATATGTATGGAATGGGTCACAAGGTTAAGATTTGTATGAAAGATACTTATAATTCACAGCAGACAGTATCTGCTGTAAAAGCAGTTCTCATTGTGTAGAGACCAGTATCTGGCCCCCCAACTCCATACTGGAGCCATGTCTCCCTGGTACCGTATAGAACAGAAACATTAACTCATGCTCTGTAATGCGTTATCCCCAAAGACATCGTAAATCTCCTGTCAGTGTTATCTCCCAGAGGCCCACTTTCAGTTCACACAGTCACAATAGAGTTATAAGAACCCTCTATTCTGTTGCATAAAACAACCATTTGATGCAATAAAAGTATTATAATATAATCTTGTAATTTCCACCATAACTATAAAGGGAATAGGGTGCCATTGGGAAAGTAGCTTCTGTATGTGCTCTTGTGAACAATAGGATTCATTAAGAGTTCAAAGGGAAGAAGAGAGAGGGTTACGTGGAAGGGAAGACGTACTGTGTGGTCATGTGTTGCTGCCATGCTATGTTGTTGTCTTAGGTCTCTCTTTATGTAGTGTTGTGGTGTCTCTTGTCGTGATGTGTGTTTTGTCCTATATTTGAAATGTATTTTTTATTTTTAATCCCAGCCCCCATCTCCGCAGGAGACCTTTTGCCTTCTGGCCGTCATTGTAAATAAGAATTTGTTCTTAACTGACTTACCTAGTTAAATGAAGGTAAAAAAAATCATTAAATAAACACAATCAAAATGACATTCAGTATATGAGAGTGTTGATGTTAGCAGACAGGAGAGATATTGAGCTGTAACTAATACATTTCCAATTTGGATTGGCCAAAAACATATGGTGACATGCTTATTTTTTAACCTGTCTCGCCCAGGTGTTCCGCTAGCGGAACTCCTCCCACATTCCACTGAAATTCAAAAAATATTTTTTAGAAATATTTAACTTTCACACATTAACAAGTCCAATACAGCAAATGAAAGATACACATCTTGTGAATCCAGTCAACATGTCCGATTTTTTAAAATGTTTTACAGCGAAAACAGCACGTATATTTATGTTAGCTCACCACCAAATACAAAGAAGGACAGACATTTTTCACAGCACAGGTAGCATGCACAAAGCCAACCTAACTAACCAAGAACCAACCAAACTAACCAAGAAACAACTTCATCAGATGACAGTCTTATAACATGTTACACAATAAATCTATGTTTTGTTCGAAAAATGTGCATATTTGAGGTATAAATCAGTTTTACATTGCAGCTACCATCACAGCTACCGTCAAAAATAGCACCGAAGCAGCCAGAGTAATTATAGAGACCAACGTGGAATACCTAAATACTCATCATAAAACATTTCTGAAAAATGCATCGTGTACAGAAATGAAAGACAAGCATCTTGTGAATCCAGCCAATATTTCAGATTTTTTAAGTGTTTTACAGCGAAAACACAATATAGCATTATATTAGCTTACTACAATAGCCTACACACAACCGCATTCATTCATCAAGGCACGTTAGCGATAGCAATAGGCACGTTAGCGTTAGCGAATAAACCAGCAAAAGATATCAATTTTCACTAACCTTCATAAACCTTCCTCAGATGACAGTCCTATAACATCAGGTTATACATACACTTATGTTTTGTTCGAAAATGTGCATATTTAGAGCTAAAATCAGTGGTTATCCATTATGCTCCAGTAGCTTCTTTTTCCCAGAATGTGCGGATATTTCTATTAGACTCTCACCTATTCTGACCAAATAGCTATTCATAAACATTACAAAAAAATACATGTTGTATAGGAAATGATAGTAACACTAGTTCTTAATGCAATCGCAGTGTTAGAATTCTAAAAATATCTTCATTACGACATCCACCTTACGTTATAGCGAGAGAGTGCCCAAAATCTGGGCGCAAAACTACTAGTATACAGTTCGACAGATATATGAAATAGCATCACAAAATGGGTCCTACTTTTGGTGATCTTCCATCAGAATGTTGGACAAGGGGTCCTTTGTCCAGAACAGTCGTTGTTTGGATTTAGAACATCGTTTTTCCCTCCTGATTTAGCAAGCACACTGGCCAAGTGGCTCGAAGCTCTCCTTTCTGAACAAAGGCACACAACGCAACACGCCTAACGTCCCGAATAAATTTCAAAAATCTAATAAAACTATATTGAAAAAACATACTTTACGATGATATGGTCACATGTATCAAATAAAATCAAAGCCGGAGATAGTAATCGCCTATAACGACAGCTATTCTGATGGCAAATCCAGGACCAACTTCGCGCCTTCCTGAAAACATAAAATGGGTGACACGTCATTCCAAGAGGACGTATTCCATCTCAGAACAAGATAATCACTCCATTTCTTCTCTCACTGCATCTTGACATCCTGGGGAAGGTGTATGACGTGCATGTATACTCATACGTGTCATGCCCATTTATAGGCAGGCCCTTGAACAGAGCATAATTTTCAGACTTTCCACTTCCTGGTCAGAAAGTGTGCTGCCAAATGAGTTCTGTTTTACTCACAGACAAAATTCAAACGGTTTTAGAAACTAGAGAGTGTTTTCTATCCAATAGTAATAATAATATGCATATTGTACGAGCAAGAATAGAGTACGAGGCCGTTTAAATTGGGCACGTTTTCCCCCCAAAGTGTAAATAGCGCCCTCTATCCTCATCAGGTTAAGATAGCATTGAGAAACTCTCTTCACAGATACTACAGAGCGGGAACAATAAAGAGTACACAACAGAGTCTCAGTGATGGTGGCATTAGGCTATGTGGCAAGGATGACGTATGTCATCAGCTTATCTGGAAATCATTATCCAGACGTAGAGAGGGTAACTCTGGCTAACCCATAATCCAGTCATAGATTCCAGTCTGACTAGCCCAGGCTACAGGCATAGGGCATGTCTCCATTCTGTCTAGCTAGCCCATGTCTGCCCTTTGGCCAGCCCACAGTGAGTTACCACTCTACCTAGCCCATGGTGAGTCTCCACTCTGCCTAGCCCATGGTCCAGGCACAGCACCCAACAGCCAAAGCCACCAGCTGCCATCCTGTTGCGCAAACTAAACAGATATGGGCCATGACTAGGGCCTACGCTTCCATAGGTCAACACACACACACGCATACACACACATTCTATAAAAATAGTGTTGTAAAACCCATTGTCGTAGAAACACAGTAGGTATTTTGACAAGTCAATGCCATTTTATCTCCTTCTGTTGGCTACTCTGCCAGACACCCTGTGGCATAAAACACATCCTGGTATCTGTAACACGTGACAGGAATAAATCGCTCACACTATCCATCTATTAATATATTTGTGTTGTTTTGCAGTTCAGGCCCTCAATGACATTGCAATCAAGACAGCAGCAAGTATTGAATCATGGAGTATATTGTTCTCTAACTGCATTTGATTCTAGCTAATAGACCCCCCCCCCCCCTTCCCAGAGCATCAGGACTGGAGGTGACTCATTGACGAGCTACTTCATCAGTAAAAATAAATAAGTCAATAGTGATTGATAACCTATTCTAAGTGAGGTAATAGAGAGAGTATAACTGCTACATTCTGTATGACGAATCAGGCTGACATTTGGTACCATTGGACCATAAAACCCTCAGGGAGAGAGTGTGGATGCGTCCCAAATGCCATCCTACTTCCTATATAGTGCCCTACTCTTGTCAAACGTTGTGCGCTGTATAGTGTATAGGGTGCCAATTTTGGGACGCAAATTGTGTGTCTGAGCAATAACCTCCTTATTTTCCTGTTTGACAAAAAATAGGCTTTAAACATAGTCATACAGTATGAGGTCAAAGCACTATACGAAGTGGCAGTGGAGTGAGGCCTCAGCTCAAAGCACTATACGAAGTGGCAGTGGAGGGAGGCCTCAGCTCAAAGCCCTATACGAAGTGGCAGTGGAGTGAGGCCTCAGCTCAAAGCCCTATACGAAGTGGCAGTGGAGGGAGGCCTCAGCTCAAAGCCCTATACGAAGTGGCAGTGGAGTGAGGCCTCAGCTCAAAGCCCTATACGAAGTGGCAGTGGAGGGAGGCCTCAGCTCAAAGCCCTATACGAAGTGGCAGTGGAGGGAGGCCTCAGCTCAAAGCCCTATACAATGTGGCAGTGGAGGGAGCCCTCAGCTCAAAGCCCTATACGAAGTGGCAGTGGAGGGAGGCCTCAGCTCAAAGCCCTATACGAAGTGGCAGTGGAGGGAGGCCTCAGCTCAAAGCCCTATACAAAGTGGCAGTGGAGGGAGGCCTCAGCTCAAAGCCCTATACGAAGTGGCAGTGGAGGGAGGCCTCAGATCAAAGCCCTATACAAAGTGGCAGTGGAGGGAGGCCTCAGCTCAAAGCCCTATACAAAAGTGGCATTGGAGGGAGGCCTCAGCTTAAAGCCCTATACGAAGTGATAGTGGAGGGAGGCCTCAGCTCAAAGCCCTATACGAAGTGGCAGTGGAGGGGGGCCTCAGCTCAAAGCCCTATACGAAGTGGCAGTGGAGGGAGGCCTCAGCTCAAAGCCCTATACGAAGTGGCAGTGGAGGGAGGCCTCAGCTCAAAGCCCTATACGAAGTGGCAGTGGAGGGAGGCCTCAGCTCAAAGCCCTATACGAAGTAGCAGTGGAGGGAGGCCTCAGCTCAAAGCCCTATACGAAGTGACAGTGGAGGGAGGCCTCAGCTCAAAGCCCTATACGAAGTGGCAGTGGAGGGAGGCTTATATAAAGGGCCTGTGGAGGGAGGTCTATATAAAGGGACAGTGGAGGGAGGCTTATATAAAGGGCCTGTGGAGGGAGGCCTATATAAAGGGACAGTGGAGGGAGGCTTATATAAAGGGCCTGTGGAGGGAGGCCTATATAAAGGGACAGTGGAGGGAGGCTTATATAAAGGGCCTGTGGAGGGAGGCCTATATAAAGTGACAGTGGAGGGAGGCCTATATAAAGTAACAGTGGAGGGAGGCCTATATAAAGGGACAGTGGATGGAGGCCTATATAAAGGGACAGTGGAGGGCGGCCTATATAAAGGGACAGTGGAGGGAGGCCTATATAAAGGGACAGTGGAGGGCGGCCTATATAAAGGGACAGTGGAGGGAGGCCTATGTAAAGTAACAGTGGAGGGAGGCCTATATAAAGTAACAGTGGAGGGAGGCCTATATAAAGGGACAGTGGAGGGAGGCCTATGTAAAGTAACAGTGGAGGGAGGCCTATATAAAGTAACAGTGGAGGGAGGCCTATATAAAGGGACAGTGGAGGGAGGCCTATGTAAAGTAACAGTGGAGGGAGGCCTATATAAAGGGACAGTGGAGGGAGGCCTATATAAAGTAACAGTGGAGGGAGGCCTATATAAAGTGACAGTGGATGGAGGCCTATATAAAGTGACAGTGGAGGGAGGCCTATATAAAGTAACAGTGGATGGAGGCCTATATGAAGTAACAGTGGATGGAGGCCTATATAAAGTGACAGTGGAGGGAGGCCTATATAAAGTGACAGTGGATGGAGGCCTATATAAAGTAACAGTGGAGGGAGGCCTATATAAAGGGACAGTGGAGGGCGGCCTATATAAAGGGACAGTGGAGGGAGGCCTATGTAAAGTAACAGTGGAGGGAGGCCTATATAAAGTAACAGTGGAGGGAGGCCTATATAAAGGGACAGTGGAGGGAGGCCTATGTAAAGTAACAGTGGAGGGAGGCCTATATAAAGTAACAGTGGAGGGAGGCCTATATAAAGGGACAGTGGAGGGAGGCCTATGTAAAGTAACAGTGGAGGGAGGCTTATATAAAGTGACAGTGGAGGGAGGCCTATATTAAGTAACAGTGGAGGGAGGCCTATATAAAGTGACAGTGGATGGAGGCCTATATAAAGTGACAGTGGAGGGAGGCCTATATAAAGTAACAGTGGATGGAGGCCTATATGAAGTAACAGTGGATGGAGGCCTATATAAAGTGACAGTGGAGGGAGGCCTATATAAAGTGACAGTGGATGGAGGCCTATATAAAGTAACAGTGGAGGGAGGCCTATATAAAGGGACAGTGGAGGGAGGCCTATGTAAAGTGACAGTGGAGGGAGGCCTATATGAAATGACATTGGAGGGAGGCCAGATAAAGTGACAGTGGAGGGAGGCCTATATAAAGTGACAGTGGAGGGAGGCCTATGTAAAGGGACAGTGGAGGGAGGACTATATAAAGGGACAGTGGATGGAGGCCTATGTAAAGGGACAGTGGAGGGAGGCCTATATAAAGGGACAGTGGATGGAGGCCTATATAAAGTAACAGTGGAGGGAGGCCTATATAAAGGGACAGTGGAGGGAGGCCTATGTAAAGTGACAGTGGAGGGAGGCCTATATGAAATGACATTGGAGGGAGGCCAGATAAAGTGACAGTGGAGGGAGGCCTATATAAAGTGACAGTGGAGGGAGGCCTATGTAAAGGGACAGTGGAGGGAGGACTATATAAAGGGACAGTGGAGGGAGGCCTATGTAAAGGGACAGTGGAGGGAGGACTATATAAAGGGACAGTAGAGGGAGGCCTATATAAAGGGATAGTGGAGGGAGGCCTATGTAAAGTGACAGTGGAGGGAGGCCTATATGAAATGACATTGGAGGGAGGCCAGATAAAGTGACAGTGGAGGGAGGCCTATATAAAGTGACAGTGGAGGGAGGCCTATGTAAAGGGACAGTGGAGGGAGGACTATATAAAGGGACAGTGGAGGGAGGCCTATGTAAAGGGACAGTGGAGGGAGGACTATATAAAGGGACAGTAGAGGGAGGCCTATATAAAGGGATAGTGGAGGGAGGCCTATGTAAAGTGACAGTGGAGGGAGGCCTTTATAGAGTAACAGTGGATGGAGGCCTATATGAAGTAACAGTGGAGGGAGGCCTATATAAAGGGACAGTGGAGGGAGGCCTATGTAAAGTGACAGTGGAGGGAGGCCTATATGAAATGACATTGGAGGGAGGCCAGATAAAGTGACAGTGGAGAGAGGCCTATATAAAGTGACAGTGGAGGGAGGCCTATGTAAAGGGACAGTGGAGGGAGGCCTATGTAAAGGGACAGTGGAGGGAGGACTATATAAAGGGACAGTAGAGGCAGGCCTATATAAAGGGATAGTGGAGGGAGGCCTATATAAAGTAACAGTGGAGGGAGGCCTATATAAAGTGACAGTGGATGGAGGCCTATATAAAGTGACAGTGGAGGGAGGCCTATATAAAGGGACAGTGGAGGGAGGCCTATGTAAAGTGACAGTGGAGGGAGGCCTATATGAAATGACATTGGAGGGAGGCCAGATAAAGTGACAGTGGAGGGAGGCCTATATAAAGTGACAGTGGAGGGAGGCCTATGTAAAGGGACAGTGGAGGGAGGACTATATAAAGGGACAGTGGATGGAGGCCTATATAAAGTGACAGTGGAGGGAGGCCTATATAAAGGGATAGTGGAGGGAGGCCTATATAAAGGGATAGTGGAGGGAGGCCTATATAAAGTAACAGTGGAGGGAGGCCTATATAAAGTGACAGTGGATGGAGGCCTATATAAAGTGACAGTGGAGGGAGGCCTATATAAAGGGACAGTGGATGGAGGCCTATGTAAAGTAACAGTGGAGGGAGGCCTATATAAAGTAACAGTGGAGGGAGGCCTATATAAAGTGACAGTGGATGGAGGCCTATATGAAGTAACAGTGGAGGGAGGCCTATATAAAGTGACAGTGGAGGGAAGTCTCAGCTCAAAGCCATTTGGTGACTGTTAAAGCTTTATCTTTTCTAGTTTATGGCCAACCAAAGTGAGGAAAGAGAGAAACTTGTGCTCCTCAGGTAGTTTATGGATGGAATATTTGTCGATACTGTTGGGCAATTCGTCATTAATCTAGTTCGCCTTCGTTATCTGATGAATAAATTTAGAGAACCTTTAAAATCGATAAAAACATTGAATGGTAAATACTCCAGTCGAAAGGTAACTTGCATGAAGTGAAAAAGACCGGCCTTTGACCCTTCCCAAGAACAACTGAACACCTTAAATCCAATAATTTCATCTAAATTGCTTATCTGAACTGTAGAAATACAACTAAATATTGGATTGAGGAGCATAGATAAGAGTGGAGGGGGAGATTTTGCGAGGAAAAGAGGTGAACTACAACTAAACTGAAGACAGATAAAATATCCACTCCATTTTAAAGACCATACAAAGATCAGTGAAGAAGGGAATGGGCAGGGTTGCCATTAAACCTTGTTTTATTCACAAACCAGTGCACTTTGAACTGGACCAGCCCTCCTCATGGTGAGATGAGATCTGCACGCACTCCCTGAACAGACCATTTCATCTCATTTGCATATGCATATCACACATTTCCTTGCTTACTGTAGAAGATTCCCAGTACAACATTACATTAGGTTACAGGAGGAACCATGCTCAGCTAACGCATGAAGGTAAATTACTGTGCATACCAAATGGCACCCTATTCCCTATTTAGTGCACTTCTTTTGACCAGGGCCCATAGGGACTAGGGTGCCATTTGGGATGTAGACAACCCATAGCTAATGTACTACGTTAAATTATAATAATTGTTGCAAGCCATGACATACCAGCACAATTCTACCGATCTCTGCAGCGCTATAGTAATGTATTATTGATCTAAACTATTCTCTCTTCAAACGATATCCTACTTGGCTTGGAGCGAGAGAAAGAAGGAGAGAAAGAGAGAGACGGATGTGCCGCGGAGAGAACCCATTTCCTTTCTCCACGTCTGGCTGTGACAAAGTCTCCCCGTTTCCTCATCTCTCCTCTCCCTTTAGTCACTTTGGCAAGCTCAGTTTAGCTAACTGACAACTCAACAAGACACATAGCTGGCAGGGAGCTCTCTCTTTCTCCACCTAACAAGACTCCGTCTCTTCCCAGAGAGAAGTGTTGGTGGGAAGAGGTGTTTTTTTTTACATCTTGCTCTATTTGACCGTCCAAAATATACCCATGAAAAAGAAAGCTCTGACATGACTTAACAGCATTGCATTCAAAATATATACACTTTTTGGGCCTCTTCAAAAATACAAAGTCCCTTTAAACAGTAGTGTGCAGTCTTGTGTTTTGATGGTAGAATGAACAACACAAGTTGACTTCAGTTTAGTAGCAAAACGGAGAGCATGAAAGAGGATTTATGTCCTTTTAATAGTGAGATTACCTTGTACCTCACACTACCCATACATATTACACACAACTGAGGATGGCAAAGCTATAGCTTCCTATCACCTGACATTGAGGCCACAGTGTACCTATCCCTTACTTAGTCGCTCCTTTTACTCTCCTGTGTTAGGCCATTTACCTCCCATTGACTTCATTTATGTCTGGGCTTTAAAGTGCTATTGAGCATCGGGGAGGCAGGCAATAACATGAATAATCCATTGGCAGCTCCGGTCACAACGAAACAGAATGAGACCTCAATCATCATCTTACACCGTTTGCTCTGGCGGAGTGAAAACTGAAATCTCCTCTTGCATTGCAGAGCCATTTAGTATTTTTCTCCGAAATTTGATACGTTTTGCCGCATAGAATTTTGAGCATTCCTTTTTTTTTTGCGAAGGGTTTCGCTTAAAGATATTGAAAGGATCTTCGTTTAGCCTTCCTTTGCATATGTTTAATCACTTCATAGGGAGAAATGTATTGAACTCTGGCATTTTCTTATCTTTTTTAAAAGTAGGCTGCATTATGCACTTGTGTTTCCCCCTCGAAGGCTTTGGTTGCTCTGGGGGAAGTAGTAGTCATTACACACAGGCTTAGTCAAATGGAAATCTTCCAATAAAAACTGGAGCCGTAGCTAATTCATAAGCATTCTGTTTGCCTAAAGGATTTTCCTACAACTACCATCACAGAGTGGGGGTACAGATTGCCCGCGGGTCTGGCATAACTCTTCTACTCTGCCCCCGGTAACTGAACGTGCTGGATTTTAATTTCAAGGGCTTCCACTTTTTGGGCATCTTGTTTCTTAAAAGTTTGCTCACTAGAGATAGAATACTACTGTTCTAATTATAATTATATGGTTTACTAATTTGCTGAAAAAGAGACAAAGACATAATCAACCATTTCTCAAATCTTCTGGAGACATTCTCTCACCTCGAGGCTCCACTAGTCCCATATTGGTTTCTGCTGTCTTGCCAATACCTATGGTCATTATCATGCCCCAAGTGTGTACATGCAGCACAGACAGATCTGGGACCAGGCTACCATGGATGTACTCGCTAGTACTGTCGTCAGGTATTTTTCAACCGCCTAACCAAACAGTTCCGCCCAATAGCCTGGGTACAAGATCAGCCAAGATGTAAACTCTGCTATTTCTCAGTTCATCTTTCCTTCCATCCTATCTTCTCACCTTCATCTCAAGGTTCCACCCCTCTGACCTTTTCCTTCAATGTAGTTTGAGAATGAGTTGAGACGATGCAAGGAAGTGAGTTAAGATGAACTGAGAAAGACCTAAAGTTTCACCTAGAGGCTCCATGGACTTCCTTACCAGTCCATGTCGGCAGGTATTCTAAATACCAGACCAGCCCAGATGTAGACTGACTCCTACCCAGAGTCCATTGCTCATTTCAGAGATGTGTTCCACACTGCCTGTGGAGAGAAGACCCAGAGGCTACTGGCTTTAGCAGAACTTTCTTTTCTTCACACATTGATTTCTAATTTTCAGCCTTCTGATACTCTCCCAGTGACACGCTTCACACCTGTCTTCTATCCAACATGCCTGGATTAAGCAACAAGTAGGTCACCATTCATGTGTTGGTTTGTGGTATTCAGAGCTAAATACATGTAGAAGACATGCCTCTGGTGGTAACAACAACAGGTTTGCTCTGGTATATTCGATCAAGTCTGAGGTACAGCCTTAAAATGTTACATCCCAAAATGACCCTCTACTCCCTATTTAGTGCAGTACTTTTAACAGGGCAGTCATCAAATGTAATGTACATAAGGAATATGGTGCTATTAGGGACGGAACACATGTCTCTTACCAGAGACTATTCATCACCATGAATCTAATTCAATACATCCAATTCTCCATGCGAAGAATCCCCTGACAACCGAAGAAAAAAAACTCAGCTCTCATGCTTCATTTCACCAACACTGTTCGATCGATTCTAGCCTGTTATACATGAAATATTGTACATTTACTGCAGGCCAAGCAGCACAACCAAGTTGAAAACAAGAGAGTGTTATATTTATTATAAAGAATGTCTGGCTATAATCAAATTAAAAAGAACAAACTTGTTGTTTTTGTTGTACCATAGATTTGATATACACTAAAACATAACATTCAATACATCCCCAATAACCCATTAGCCAGACAGAGAGTTTAAGAACACAAACATCACATTTCTTAACACAGTTTGAGAACATACAATATATTTATTAAAGTATTTTCAGTTGATTTTGCATTTGTTTAGTAGCTCTTATTTCAGCATTTCTAAGTTATTACGTAAAAAATACACTTATGGGAACTTGTATCGTATTATTTAGTCTTCTCGATGATGTATAAAATTCAAATGCCGATCCAAAAACATCAATTAAGTACAAATGAAGTACACCATGTCCTTCCTGATACTGCTTAAGACTGATACAGTTAAAGACTGAAGGGAAGTTCAATGTACAAAACACAGTAACCTATCCCATGTAAACATCAGCTAAAACCAAACAGCAGACAATTCAAAATCTCTTACATGAATTTAGTTGAAATTCCATACACCTACATTCGTCACAAATAGATTCATAATTAATATGATAGACCTCCATCAAATCTAGGTTGATGGAGATACAAGGGTACGGATGTGTTCTATGTTCATTATTCAGTCGCTATTACGTCATAATGCTGCTATTAAAAGTGCATTATGTTGATGGATGTAATCTCATTGATGAAACCCAATACTGAAAACTTCAGATTATTCAGATTAATCTCAAAATATCTTCAGATTCATCTCAAAACACTTTCGATGAGCATTCATTTACAATCGTACATTCATTTACAATCGTACATTCATTTACAATCGTACATTTATTTACAATTGTGTACAAATAAAACTGCATCCATGGATTAGTTATGACATTCCTTTACAGAAGTGATGCCATTTTTTATGAAAGACCGCAGAGTTACATTTTAATCTAAAAATATCATATATAAATATACTTTAAAAAAATGATCCATGCACGGAGAACATATATCCATGCATGGACAACATATCAAAAACTCTGGTTTTCCACTTTCTTGAAGTCTTCAGGGAAGTGCATTACAATAAGTGATTGTCAGACTAGGATTCTCGCCACAGGTAGAATCAGACTGCAACCTGATTGTCACATATACCATTATCCATCAGAAAGGAAGGTGAAACTCCCCAGAGGGCAAAGTGATTTCAGACAGAGACGACACTTATGTAACAGACATCTCTATTTCTTCAACTGTATTGTTGGTTAAGGGCTTGTAAATGAAGCATTTCACGGTAAGGTCTGGTACCTGTTGTATTCAGCAAATAAGGTCTGGTGCCTGTTGTATTCAGTAAATAAGGTCTGGTGCCTGTTGTATTCAGCAAATAAGATCTGGTACCTGTTGTATTCAGCAAATAAGATCTGGTACCTGTTGTATTCAGCAAATAAGATCTGGTACCTGTTGTATTCAGCAAATAAGATCTGGTACCTGTTGTATTCAGCAAATAAGATCTGGTACCTGTTGTATTCAGCAAATAAGCTCTGGTACCTGTTGTATTCAGCAAATAAGATCTGGTACCTGTTGTATTCAGCAAATAAGGTCTGGTACCTGTTGTATTCAGCAAATAAGGTCTGGTGCCTGTTGTATTCAGCAAATAAGCTCTGGTACCTGTTGTATTCAGCAAATAAGATCTGGTACCTGTTGTATTCAGCAAATAAGGTCTGGTGCCTGTTGTATTCAGCAAATAAGGTCTGGTACCTGTTGTATTCAGCAAATAAGGTCTGGTGCCTGTTGTATTCAGCAAATAAGATCTGGTACCTGTTGTATTCAGCAAATAAGGTCTGGTGCCTGTTGTATTCAGCAAATAAGGTCTGGTGCCTGTTGTATTCAGCAAATAAGGTCTGGTACCTGTTGTATTCGGCGCATGTGACACATATGATTTGATTTGACAGACTGAGGAAAACGGGTTCCATATGAAAACAATCAGAGTGTTACACAAAACATCTTTGAGATTGACTTTGGAGCCGTCTTGGATGCTCCAGCAGTAGTTGTTGCCTGTGACAGACTCATCTAATGTGGGCATGGATGGACTTGTGTAGCTCAGTTCGTAAGATCGTGGCAACGCCAAGGTTGTGAGTTCAATTCCCGCTGGGATCACATATACCTCAATTTAAACAGGTGCCTGACTCATTGGGGGAAGCAAGAATTTGTTGTTTGTTGGTAGTGTAGACTGGCAATCTAGTGGTGTGTTTGTTGGTAGTGTAGACTGGCAATCTAGTGGTGTGTTGCCTCTCACCTTCCCCTGGTGGGTTCCCGTTGAAGTAGGCTGATGCTCTTCCAAACTAGGTGTGTTTGGTCTCCTGTAGCCAGGAGAGTCTGGACCAGCTTGTCTCCGAACGGATACTGTGAAGAACAGAGACACGTCAACTGCTACCAATTCTGCACCACACCAGGGTTCCATTCCTGCTTCTGGAATGCTCATCAACCACTGTATGTATTGACGTCATCACACCTTCTTATCATCCTATCAGCAGACTATAAAACAATACGACTTGGCATTTTGTATGCTTTTGTAAATGTAAACGCGACAGTGTCCGTGGAAGGGGTAAACATTTCAAATCAGTCAACATATGTCTCTCTCTCTCTCTGCAGACACAGTCTCTTCAGTCATATTCATGAATAAAGTATGAGTATTTTCTACATTCTGTGGGTGCGCCTCACTTTTACAGCCTGCACTGTAAATAAGAGGAAATTACATTTTTACGAGGGCTCATTGGAACTCAGTTTGGCCAAGCATTAGGTCACTTAAAGGAAGAAAACACTTGCTTTATTATCTTTCATACACAACAGCAGCCCATAATGCACCATTAACTGTCTCCTATCGATTTTAATGTGGATGATGTTGGGTGGTGCTCGGGGTGGTATTGGTGTGTGTGTGTGTTCATTGTCCATCATTGTGTCTCAAAGTAACATCATCAGCACTAAACATTTTACAACTCTTCTGTGGGCTTGGCTCATATTAGTAATGGTGGGCCCAGTTTATTGGCAAGCAGCCTCAGTGAAAGATGGGATAGGTCGTCCAGGGAGAAGAACTGACTGAAGAGTTCTTTGTGTGCTGAGAATGAGAGGGTTTTTCAGAAATGCCTGCTATGGGCTTCAGGCCTGCTGTCCTCAAAGGACTAGGAGGGAGTGGAGAAGGATGGGAAATTAAAGAGCAGTGAAGGAAGAGACTGAAAGAGCAGCAGCAAAGCGAGGGCTGGTAGAGCTTCTTCCAAATGTTCAACAGAAGGCCCACATGCTGTCTAAAGCTAAAACAAACATAGTAGAATAAAAATGGCTGATGACTTTATTTCAGCCATCAAAAGACCAGCTTCACTATAAGAACATGTTACAACAATGCTCTAAAACCTAGACCTATAGAAGTTATAGCATACACAAGGGACATTTCTCCACAACTAAAATATTTCCAACTTTGATATGACCAGCTTGAGAGTGGACTATGGAATGAGCAGCGTTTAGATGTGCTACAGTGGTGTGTGTGTGTGTGTGTGTGTGTGTGTGTGTGTGTGTGTGTGTGTGTGTGTGTGTGTGTGTGTGTGTGTGTGTGTGTGTGCGTGCGTGCGTGCGTGCGTGCGTGCGTGCGTGCGTGCGTGCGTGCGTGCGTGCGTGCGTGCGTGCGTGCGTGCGTGCGTGCGTGCGTGCGAGAGAGAAAACTGTCTGAGAGACTGGTGTTGACGTGGGGCCGAGTGCTGGGTCCGTAATGAAACCTGCTTGTTTAGTTAATGGCTGAGAACATTGGCCACACTGATAGTTGCCTGGGGTCACAGAGGTCATGGACGGACATCAGCTTATGAAGCTCCCCTGCCTCTCTCTCTCCGTCCATCTCTATGTCCCCTCTCTCTCTCTCCATCCATCTCTATGTCCCTTCTCTCTCTCTCTGTCCATCTCCATGTCCACTCTCTTTCTCTCTGTCCATCTCTATGTTCCCTCTCTCTCTCCCTCAATCCTCTTCCTTTCTCAGTCCCTCATTCCCCCCCCCCACCCCATCCTCTCTCTCTCATCCATATCTCCCTCCTTGCCTCATTGCCCCCCCCCCCCCAACCGCCTGTTGAAACCAACAGGAGCTGATCGAAGGCTAAAGCCGCAAGTGGGGGGAAGAGGGCAGGGTGAGGGAGAGGAGCGAGGGCGCTCCCTAAGTGACAGGTTCCCCCTCCGTTGACAGATGGGAGGAGGAGGACAAGGAGAGGCAGGAGGAGGATGGTACAGCAGTAAAGATCATGTCATTAGGAGTGATCGGTGTGTGCACTGGACGATGGTCTGAGCGGTAGGTAGTAGAATGACTGAGAAATGAAAGGAACTATCGATTTAGCATGACTCAGCTGTATGGAAGGAAGTCCTAATCGAAAACCAATGGCCCGGAGTGCCCTGATGACGTAATTGAACAAATGTTAGCCAGATAGGTTGTTTTATTAAAACAACAGGTATTAGAGGAGAAAAATACAGGAAAGGAAGTGTTAACTCCCTCACTTCTATTTTGGGGAATGGTCTAATGGATTCCAGATGATTTATAAAACTTGTATCAGTTTATAAACCAGGTAGAACACATTTCCTTACCACAACCAAAGCCTGATGTTTTTTGGGGTTGCCATGGAAGCATCACAAATTGCTCCTGTAAATTATTGTAAATATTAGTCATTTTTAGCTAATTGTTTTTGATTGCATTTTTTTATGTTCAACCATTGGGAAGTTGTATACTTACAGAAAACACATATTCATCTAGAGAAAAGCTAAGGAAATAGTGTCAACTATAAAGCAATGTGTGTCTGGGTCATGTTCACTTGGAATAAAACATAGAAATGGGGAGGTACTGTCTGAACTTGAAACACACATTTTTTTGGGCAGTTGCATAACGTTTTAAAGTCCCAAACGAACAGTGATAATCATGTTTTTCATCAACTTGGGTGATATTAGGATGAAACCAGTTCAAAGTAGGATGACCCAAGTATGAAAAATTACTATTGCTTTTACATTGATAAAGTTTGGCCATAAAGTTACTGGTTCCCTCCCCCCGGATTTACTTCCGGCTTTATGCAACGTCACATAAAGCCGGAAATGTAATACACCAACGGTAGCGTCTTATCATCTTAACCAATTTAAATATGCACCGCCTTAAAACCGTCATCACATGTGCACCTACACCTTTGCAAAGTTTACAAACAGTAAGCTAGCTACTAGTAGCAGACCATATGACCAATGATACTAGTAACCTTTCATCTGTGGTGTGACTGTTAGCTAGCAAGCTACTTACCGGAATGCCGGCAAAAGCACACTGTGTTGTGACTGGATGCCAGTGTAAATGTAACGTTACACTACCTTCCGAAGAATGAAGAATGGGGGGGTCGGGGCACTAATGTTAGATAATGTCACTGTGGCTGCTTTGACTTGTGAACAGTATTTTCTATAACAAATCTGATCATCACAATGTGTTTTGTTCTTCCATCCCTAAGCCAACTACACTGAGTCTGAGAACTGGCAGCACACAGTTGGCATGAAGGAATGTTGTCCATAAACGGAGTTGTGGTGTGTATAATATTTGTAATTTCCATTGTGTGGGTTGGAGCTGTGTTTTATTATTCCACCTCATTTCGTCTTGCCACTATCATCAAGCTGTAATGACAGGCATTTTAGAAAATTCAACATCTACTGTCTGCAATACAAAATCAGCTTCCCCAAGGCAAAGAAGCGGAGATATGCCGCGAAGCCTGTGAAGACAGACCCAAGTCATAGTTATTCATTTCAAATCTGCATCAATTTAGCATTTCAGGCACACAAAAAATTCCAAATACAAACATTGAAAAGTTTTAGAAAAAAGTGCACAACCAAATATTGCATATTTCAAATTGAGTACTTCAAAATCAGCAGAAAACACATTGTAGAATGAGTAGATCACTACATCAACGAATTGACAGCATAATAACTCAGTAAATAAAAGGGAATTACATTCCTTATCCATTTCATAAACATTTCTCTTAATAAACATTACAGGCTCCTGGATCTCCTCTTCAACGATCTCATACTGTTATTAAATGGGGCTTGTAAGGCAAGACCCTCAATTTCAAATGGTCACCATACTTCTTATTCTTAGGAATGTTTCTCCTCTTACACTGTTTGTGCTAGAAACATCATTCAGACGTTAGGCGTCAGGACCAGTGTGTTTGTATACACATTTTTGATATCTTTTATACTTTTTAAATTATGAAGCTTTTAGTAATAACCATCTTCTTCCACTTTAGGGCTGACTCCATTTAGTCGACTGGTCGATAGACTGTTGGTCGACCAATATTTATTTTAGTCGAGCAGTGGCAAATATATATATTTTTTCATGGAACAACTGTCTCAGTGGACTAATCCATTGAGGAGGCTGCGGGGATGCCACGGTCCAAGAAGAAGGAGAGTGTGGCTCAGCTGCACAAGGCACGTCTCTCCAGAATGCGCTCTCACCCGCCATTTTGTGCATATTCATTGTTTCATAACTTCATTGTGTGCATTGTTTGCTGTGTTTATCAATTTCCCATTACATACTGTATATCACCAGTAGTAGCCTACATTTACCGTTAATTCACATCATTTCTAATCTAATTACGGTAATTTCTGTTAATGCATCAAATATATGATTAATATTACAGTCGTTTACCGTTCTCATTGTTAGAGTGGACACATTGTTTGCAGAAGTCACAACCTATGCTATGCACAACTTGTGAGAAACAAGTTTTTGTTTATTTCATTCCATTCACGAGTTTTGCTAAGTTATTCATCGTCTGTTTGAAACGCTCCTGCCAATGTTGAGAAAGGACATGCACCTGATTACGCATATAGAAGTAGGACTAATCTACATGGCCTGCGCGCAAATGTAAAACTATAAATATACCCATTTGGGTATATCTGATTAGTAATAATGAGCTGTGGAATTTCTCAAACAAATGTTTGCTTCAGCAAGTAAACAGAGTCTGTTTTTAGAATCAATTAAGAATGACCACAGTTCCTCAAAGTATTTGAAAAATATTTCCAGCTCTTTCCCTTTCGATAACCACTCGGCAAGAAAGGGAAAAATGTAATGCTCTGATCCAGTGGAAACGTCATAAAATAGCTGATTACTTCTTATCTCTTGCACAAATAGCCTACAGCGGGAAACTCTGAGGAAACAGAATATTTTATACAATGTTGCAAGTTTGCTAGTGTGAGTTTCCTGCCAACAGAGCTGATAACAAAGTTGGTTGCAGACAGGCCATGCACAGCCAATGTGATTTATAGGATATTTCATTTTAGCAGGATATTTTCTACCTGCAGGCTGCAATGTTTTTATTAGTTGTCTATTTATTATTATTATTATATTATTACTATTTATTAGTAGGCTATTTTTACATAGCTGGCAATGGAAATATATGTTACTTTTAGATTTGTACAAGACTATTATAAATTAAATGAAACTGTTTAACAAAAATGTGCATATGAAAATTATAACTGGCACGCAGATCGGTAGAAAACATATACAACATGATGCTGCCACCACCATGCTTCACCGTAGGGATGGTGCCAGGTTTCCTCCAGACGTGACGCTTGTCATTCAGGCCAAAGAGTTCAATCTTGGTTTCATCAGACCAGAGAATATTGTTTCTCATGGTCTGAGAGTCTTTAGGTGCCTTTTGGTAAACTCCAAGCGGGCAGTCAAGTGCCTTTTACTAAGGAGTGGCTTCCGTCTGGCCACTCTAACATAAATGCCTGATTGGTGGAGTGCTGCAGAGATGGTTGTGCTTCTGGAAGGTTCTCCCATCTCCACAGAGGTGAAATTAGCAAAAATGTCTAAAAACCTTTTTTCGCTTTGTCATTCTGGGGTACTGTGTGTAGATTTTTGAGGATTTTAACTTATTTAATGAATTTTATAATAAGGCTGTAACGTAACAAAATGTGGAAAAAGTCAAGGGGAATGAAAACTTTCCGAATGCACTGTATAGTTGATTTTATTAAAACACAAAGAGTACGTCTTTCGACCAATCAATTGATCGAAAGAAAAGATGACTCTCGGTCGATGGAAGATTTTTTTGTTGTTGTCTGGGACAGCCGTAATACACTTCCGTGGCTCTTCCTCAACATTCTAAAGGTCCCATTGTGACATCATCACTTCCAACATTCCATTCACTGTAAATGCAATAATGCAACTTTTGACACAAATCAGCTACTTTGACCACTTTGCCAACATCTTAAACAAACATTTAAGAGCATATGAAATCATCCTCTACTTCTCTTTTTTTCAAATTGGAAATCTGAACAGAATTTTCTGATACCGATCAAACGTTACAGCTGTTTAAGTAACCGCATCCACATTCTCTAACTTTTTATAAACAACTGAAATTTGGACCATTTTCCCAACAAGTTAGGCAAAAAGTTAGAAGATATGATATCTGTGTCTACTTCTCTGCGATTCAAATCTGAAATCATAACAGAAATATTAGCTTGCCACAAGGAGTCGCTAGACCGCAATGGGACAAGGAAATCCCGGCCGGCCAAACCCTCCCCTAAACCAGACGACGCTGGGCCAATTGTGCGCCGCCTCATGGGTCTCCCGGTCACGGCCGGCTGTAACACAGCCTGGGATCGAACTCGGGTCTGTAGTGATGCCTCAAGCACTGCGATGCAGTGCCTTAGACTGCTGCGCCCATCAGGAGGCCTAAATTGTGATTTTAATGAAAGGAGCGAATTTGGAGCGGGAGTTTTTTTTTCTGTGAACCTGGAGCGTTTTTTAGCGGAGCGGTAGGAGAGGACCTGGAGTGGTTTTTAGCAGAGCGGTAGGAGAGGACCTGGAGTGGTTTTTAGCAGAGCGGTAGGAGAGGACCTGGAGTGGTTTTTAGCGGAGCGGTAGGAGAGGACCTGGAGTGATTTTTAGCAGAGCGGTAGGAGAGGACCTGGAGTGGTTTTTAGCAGAGCGGTAGGAGAGGACCTGGAGTGGTTTTTAGCAGAGCGGTAGGAGAGGACCTGGAGTGGTTTTAGCGGAGCGGTAGGAGAGGACCTGGAGTGGTTTTTAGCGGAGCGGTAGGAGAGGACCTGGAGTGGTTTTTAGCAGAGCGGTAGGAGAGGACCTGGAGTGGTTATTTGCAGAGCGGTAGGAGAGGACCTGGAGTGGTTTTTAGCGGAGCGGTAGGAGAGGACCTGGAGCGTTTTTTAGTGGAGCGGTAGCAGAGGACCTGGAGTGGTTTTTAGCGGAGCGGTAGGAGAGGACCTGGAGCGTTTTTTAGTGGAGCGGTAGCAGAGGACCTGGAGTGGTTTTTAGCGGAGCGGTAGGAGAGGACCTGGAGTGGTTTTTAGCAGAGCGGTAGGAGAGGACCTGGAGTGGTTTTTAGCAGAGTGGTAGGAGAGGACCTGGAGTGGTTTTTAGCAGAGCGGTAGGAGAGGACCTGGAGTGGTTTTTAGCAGAGCGGTAGGAGAGGACCTGGAGTGGTTTTTAGCAGAGCGGTAGGAGAGGACCTGGAGTGGTTTTAGCGGAGCGGTAGGAGAGGACCTGGAGTGGTTTTTAGCGGAGCGGTAGGAGAGGACCTGGAGTGGTTTTTAGCAGAGCGGTAGGAGAGGACCTGTAGTGGTTTTTAGCAGAGTGGTAGGAGAGAACCTGGAGTGGTTTTTAGCAGAGTGGTAGGAGAGGACCTGGAGTGGTTTTTAGCAGAGCGGTAGGAGAGGACCTGGAGTGGTTTTTAGCGGAGCGGTAGGAGAGGACCTGGAGTGGTTTTTAGCAGAGCGGTAGGAGAGGACCTGGAGTGGTTATTTGCAGAGCGGTAGGAGAGGACCTGGAGTGGTTTTTAGCAGAGCGGTAGGAGAGGACCTGTAGTGGTTTTTTGCGTAGCGGTAGGAGAGGACCTGGAGTGGTTTTTAGTGGAGCGGTAGGAAAGGACCTGGAGTGGTTTTTAGCAGAGGGGTAGGAGAGGACCTGGAGTGGTTTTTGCGGAGCGGTAGGAGAGGACCTGGAGTGGTTTTTAGCAGAGCGGTAGGAGAGGACCTGGAGTGTTTTTTAGCAGAGCGGTAGGAGAGGACCCGGAGTGGTTTTTAGCAGAGCGGTAGGAGAGGACCCGGAGTGGTTTTTAGCAGAGCGGTAGGAGAGGACCTGGAGTGGTTTTTAGCAGAGCGGTAGGAGAGGACCTGAAGTGGTTTTTAGCAGAGCGGTAGGAGAGGACCTGGAGTGTTTTTTTGCGGAGCGGTAGGAGAAGACCTGGAGTGGTTTTTAGCAGAGCGGTAGGAAAGGACCTGGAGTGGTTTTTAGCAGAGCGGTAGGAGAGGACCTGGAGTGGTTTTTAGCGGAGCGGTAGGAGAGGACCTGGAGTGGTTTTTAGCGGAGAGGTAGGAGAGGACCTGGAGTGTTTTTTAGCAGAGCGGTAGGAAAGGACCTGGAGTGGTTTTTAGCAGAGCGGTAGGAGAGGACCTGGAGTGGTTTTTAGTGGAGTGGTAGGAGAGGACCTGGAGTGGTTTTTAGCGGAGCGGTAGGAGAGGACCTGGAGTTGTTTTTAGCAGAGCGATAGGAGAGGACCTGGAGTGGTTTTTAGCAGAGCGGTTGGAAAGGACCTGGAGTGTGAAAGGACAGCAGGATTTCCAACCACTCACAGACTCTGGTCACCAGGTAAGCAGTTCGAAAAGCTAGCCTATTATTTAAGTTTTAGGGGCAAGAAATGTATCCTACCTTGGCTACAACAACCCAATATAATGAAGAATGTTATTATTGTTTTCAAGTAGAAAACTACCTGGCAATGCTATCAAATACTAATTGAGTGTATGTAAACTTCTGACCCACTGGGAATGTGATGAAAGAAATAAAAGCTGAAATTAATCATTCTCTCTACTATTATTCTGACATTTCACATTCTTACAATAAAGTGGTGAACCTAACTGACCTAAAACAGGGAATTTGTACTTGGAGTAAATGTCAGGAATTGTGAAAAACTGAGTTTAAATGTACTTGGCTGAGGTGTATGTAAATTTCCGACTTCAACTGTATGTCACCCGTTGAGCATGTTTGGGATGCTCTGGATCGATGTGTACGACAGCATGTTCCAGTTCCCGCCAATATCCAGCAACTTTGAAAAGGAGTGGGACAACATTCCACAGGCCACAATCAACAGCCTGATCAACTCTATGCGAAAAAGATGTGTCGCGCTGCATGAGTCAAATGGTCACACCAGATAGTGACTGGTTTTCTGATCCACGCCCCTACTTTTTAAAAAAGGTATCTGTAACTCAGTAAAAACTTTGAAATTGCTGCATGTTGTGTTTATATTTTCGTTCAGTTTAGATATCTTGCTCTGTTAAATGTTGGTCTGCACTATAGTACATACAAATATAGTCCAGCTATAAATCCATAAAACCTATTGTGTGTGTGTTTGTTGTAGTTGTAGTTCCCACTGAACTGTGCCTGGCAGTGACACAGCGGCAACTACGATACGGGACAAGTTTTTAAAAACAATTACAATACAGACAAACAATGAGCAGTGAGCACATGCAGAGCAGAATGACATGTGGCCCATTGTTTACCTTATTACCTGGCAACGATCACAAGGGTGTTTCAAAGAGCTGTCAGTCAAGGTGAGCTCATGAATATAAGCTCCCCGCCCACTGAGCCTGTTCTGTCAGACTTCCTAATAGATAGCGATGAGAGAAAAGGTCAAATTTCTTAAATTCTAAACATTTCAATAGCGTACAAATATTATGGGTGATGTTTTGGTCACTCAAGGGCTATTTTTGTCAGGAAATAGGATGATTGTGCGGGACCTTTAAAAACGGTGTGACCTAATGAGGGCGAGTCTCACCTGGGTTATAATGGAAGATGATGTTGAGCAGGTCCTGGTCTCCCCATGTGATGTTGAGTTTATACTTCTGCAGCAGAGGCATCAGCAGCTCTTCCCATTGGAGGGGGACTGATGTCATGTCATTCTGTAACAACAAGTCATAGTAGTGAGAGAAACAAAATGTTCAGTGACAGTGTGCACCACTTTCATTGTTACATGAGGGATGTGACACAATATAGATGGACAACTATTGACACCAAATTCCTGACTGACACCAAACAGTCAACACATTGTTTAATCCTCTCTGTGTTTGAAACATGCCAATATGTTCATTGCACAGTACGCAGCTGGTGAGCAATGTTCCCTCCACTGCGTGCGCCGTGCAGAAGAAATATCAGCGCGCTCAGAGAAGCACGAGATTGAAAGTAGCTCAACTTTCTAGAGTTTCCCCCGTTAGTTGACACTATCAGTGTTTCCTTTTACTCAGAGCTGTAGTAGACCTATATGCAAATAGACCATTGTCATATGTGGATCTGTGCCATTCCCTTTAACTGGACTGTGTTTAACGCACGTGGTCGTGAGTAGATGTGCCTGTTTTGAGATCAAAGCGAGAGCTGCATGTAGCCACGTATGCACATTTAGCTAGTAAGAGAGATATTATCCAGGTTATAGCTCATTTCTAGTCAGCAATGGTGGGGTTGCTTCCTACAAGAGCACAAGACGTGTGCATTTCTAGACATCTTTGAAAAGCAAGAGCTTTTTTTCTGTCTTAAAGGGGAAGCGTTGTATTTTGAGACTGGCTTGAATAAGCTGAGTAACCATTAGGCAGAGCATAATTTGTCTGATTCTCTGTAATAATGGAATAAGGATGAAAATAATGTGTTTTATTTTGTAAAGTGGTTTCTTGCATCAAGCACAACACTTTCAGTCACCTCCTTGTCTGAAGGGCAAGTAGATAAACAGATTGATGTCAAGCCCTGTATGTTTTTTTTCCAAAAGTCTCAGGGATTGTAGACCTACATTGAACACCACACATTGGCTGCTACTGACCTCCACACACAACACCCGTTCTGCTAGTCACATTCTGTTAAAGGTCCCCAAAGCACACACATCACTGGGTCGCTCCTCTTTTCAGTTTACTGCAACTAGCGACTGGAACGAGCTGCAAAACACATTCAAACAAGACAGTTTTACCTCCATCTCTTCATTCAAAGACTCAATCATGAACACTCTTACTGACAGTTGTGGCTGCGTTGCGTGACGTATTGTTATCTCTACCTTCTTGACCTTTGTGCTGTTGTCTGTGCCCAATAATGTTTGCACCATGTTTTGTGCTGCTGCCATGTTGTGTTGCTACTATGTTGTTGTCATATGGTGTTGCTACCATGCTGTGCTGTCATGTGGTGCTATGTTGTTGTTTTAGATCTCTCTTTATGTAGTTTTGTGGTATCTCTCTTGTCCTGATGTGTGTTCTTACCTATATTTTAATCCCGTCCCCGTCCCCGCAAGAGGTCTTTTGCTTTTTGAAAGCCGTCATTGTAAATTAGAATTTATTCTTAACTGACTTGTTATGAGATGCATTTTCTCCATTGTTTTGGATGGTAGACCACTCTGGTAGGCCTACATTAGGATCTAATAGAACTGTATCTTAAAGCGGCTACTGCCTCAGTGTTCACAGTAAACGTGTGCCGGAAGATGCACAGAATTTTCACATTGTCCAAGTTTGCGCTTAGCAGACCTGAAATGTGCTAAGTGCCAAACATTTTTTGAGGGAACATTGCTGGTGAGACACAGTTTGTGAGTCATGCAAAAGAATGGCAACAGTGAACTCCTCTGGTCGAAGCTGGTGATGCAAGACACTTACAGAAAATGCCTTGGCCAACATTACTAATTGAGAACCTAACAGAAGGTGCTAAAACAAGCTGAGAAGCTTCAAGAGATTTACATTTTACATTTTACATTTTAGTCATTTAGCAGACGCTCTTATCCAGAGCGACTTACAGTAGAGTGCATACATTTTATTACATTTTACATACTGAGACAAGGATATCCCTACCGGCCAAACCCTCCCTAACGACGCTATGCCAATTGTGCGTCGCCCCACGGACCTCCCGGTTGCGGCCGGCTGCGACAGAGCCTGGGCGCGAACCCAGCCCAGCCTGGGCGCGAACCCAGAGACTCTGGTGGCGCAGCTAGCACTGCGATGCAGTGCCCTAGACCACTGCGCCACCCGGGAGGCCTCAAGAGATCTTGACAGTTCCCTCTTTCCATAATAAAATAATACAACATTCTCTTCACCTTTCATTTCCCACCTCCCATCAAGCACTGACACACACACACACACACACACACAAACTTACCTTAGAGTATTTATCTCTAATCCTGGTCATGTTCATGTTCATGACCCCAGAGTTCACCCCCCGTCCTGCTATAGTAGGGGTATCGGGCGAAACGGTTGTACCAGGCCAGGGTCTACGAGCTCCAGGGCCATGGCTGCTAGCTGGGTAGAGTTGAAGAGACTCAGAATGGACCAGATCTCCTCTACAGGCTGAAGGAACAGAATGTCTGTGTCCACGTGCAGCAGAGATATCACCTCCTTTAGGATCAGAGGTGAGAGGTTTAAGGTCAGAGTCAGGATCGCTTTGTCCACGTGCAGCAGAGATTCCACATCCTTTCGGATCAGCTAGAGAGGAGGGACAGAGACAGGTTAGGGAGTCTTCGTCCAACAGGGACTTTATGTCCTTTAGGGTCAGCTAGAGGAGTGACAGAGACAGTGAGAGGTTAGGGAGTCTTCGTCCAACAGGGACTTTATGTCCTTTAGGGTCAGCTAGAGGAGTGACAGAGACAGTGAGAGGTTAGGGAGTCTTCGTCCAACAGGGACTTTATGTCCTTTAGGGTCAGCTAGAGGAGTGACAGAGACAGTGAGAGGTTAGGGAGTCTTCGTCCAACAGGGACTTTATGTCCTTTAGGGTCAGCTAGAGGAGTGACAGAGACAGTGAGAGGTTAGGGAGTCTTCGTCCAACAGGGACTTTATGTCCTTTAGGGTCAGCTAGAGGAGTGACAGAGACAGTGAGAGGTTAGGGAGTCTTCGTCCAACAGGGACTTTATGTCCTTTAGGGTCAGCTAGAGGAGTGACAGAGACAGTGAGAGGTTAGGGAGTCTTCGTCCAACAGGGACTTTATGTCCTTTAGGGTCAGCTAGAGGAGTGACAGAGACAGTGAGAGGTTAGGGAGTCTTCGTCCAACAGGGACTTTATGTCCTTTAGGGTCAGCTAGAGGAGTGACAGAGACAGTGAGAGGTTAGGGAGTCTTCGTCCAACAGGGACTTTATGTCCTTTAGGGTCAGCTAGAGGAGTGACAGAGACAGTGAGAGGTTAGGGAGTCTTCGTCCAACAGGGACTTTATGTCCTTTAGGGTCAGCTAGAGGAGTGACAGAGACAGTGAGAGGTTAGGGAGTCTTCGTCCAACAGGGACTTTATGTCCTTTAGGGTCAGCTAGAGGAGTGACAGAGACAGTGAGAGGTTAGGGAGTCTTCGTCCAACAGGGACTTTATGTCCTTTAGGGTCAGCTAGAGGAGTGACAGAGACAGTGAGAGACAGGATGTCTTCATCCACCTACAGCAGCCTCCACTACATCTTTTAGGATCAGCTAGTGAACAGACTAGAGGTCAGATTATCCAACAAGATCAATAGGTAGTCTTGAGGATAGAGGTATCAGTTTTTTAACTAGGCAAGTCAGTGAAGAACAAATTATTATTTACAATGACAGCCTAGGAACAGTGTGTTAACTGCCTTGTTCAGGGGCAGTACGACAGATTTTTACCTTGTCAGTTCGGGGATTCAAACTAGCAACCTTTCAGTTACTAGTCCAACGCTCTAAGCACTAGGCTACCTGCAGCCCTAGTTCTCGGCAAGGTGGACATTAAACAGTCATATGCATAGCCAAGTTCAGGTTTGCTTTAACACACAGGTTTAGATAACTAGTTAGAAATAGAAACACAACAATTCCATTGATTTTACTGAGGTATTATTGTACCTATATTTTAACCAGGAACACAGACTGAGACCAAGGTCTCTTTTACAGCTGGGCCCTGCGTATACATGTTTACACATACAGTTTAGATACAATGATTAAGAAACTACACAAGACAAACAAAACCATCACAGATAACACAAAAAATACAGCAGTAGATTGTTACATTTACACATGGGTTATTCCCCTAACAGCACAAA
Organism: Salvelinus namaycush; assembly: GCF_016432855.1. Classification (NCBI taxonomy): domain Eukaryota; kingdom Metazoa; phylum Chordata; class Actinopteri; order Salmoniformes; family Salmonidae; genus Salvelinus; species Salvelinus namaycush. The sequence goes on along the minus strand of NC_052327.1, from coordinate 50,908,637 downwards.
TACAGTTCATATGAGGAAATCAGTCAACTTAAATACATTCATTAAGCTCTAATCTATGGATTTCACATGACTGGGAATACAGATATGCATATGTTGGTCACAGATACCTTTTTTAAAAAAAGGGCCTCACAATGGGCCTCAAGATCTCCTCACGGTATTTTTGTGCATTCAAATTGCCATCAATTGAATGCATTGTGCTTGTTGTCTGTAGCTTATGCCTGTCCATACCATTATCTCCCCGACACCATGGGTCACTGTTCACAACGTCCATACCATTATCTCCCCGACACCATGGGTCACTGTTCACAACGTCCATACCATTATCTCCCCGACACCATGGGTCACTGTTCACAACGTCCATACCATTATCTCACCGACACCATGGGTCACTGTTCACAACGTCCATACCATTATCTCACCGACACCATGGGTCACTGTTCACAACGTCCATACCATTATCTCACCGACACCATGGGTCACTGTTCACAACGTTGACATCAGCAAACCGCTCACCCACACAACAGCCATACACGTGGTCTGCGATGGTGAGACCGGTTAGACGTACTGCCAAATTCTTTAAAACGATGTTGGAGGCAGCTTATGGTAGAGAAATTAACATGAAATTATTTGGCATCAGAGAACAGTCAGTTAAGAACAAATTCTTATTTACAAGCCCCTGTCCACGCAGGAGGCCTTTTGCCTTTTGGTAGACCGTCATTGTATATACGAATTTGTTCTTAACTGACTTGCCTAGTTAAATGAAGGCCTTTGGAGTCTTGTGACTCCGAAGGCGAAGCTACCGGTAGTTGATTAAATACATACAGCACTGAAAAGACAGCGAAAACCATAAGCAGCAGAACTGCATGAAGATAACATTGGCTAGCTAGTTAGCATGCTAGCTACCTGTGTTTACATCGTTGGTTTACATCAACCTTGAGCCCCATCTTGTGTCAAGAAACCAAAGAAAGATGCATGATGACAGAAAGATTTGGGTATGTGTATCTGGATGTCTGGAACGCACACTTTGGCTTGCTTGCGGGACAATTTCCACTACGATAAAATAGTTTCCTACTAAATACCTTAGTAATTAGTTATGAAGGAAAGACATCAGGAAATATTAGCCGTACAAACGTCTGCAATGCCGCCTCATGTATACCTGTGTAGGCCTACATGTATGTTTCTGACATACATGAACTAAAATAAAGACATACTGTTTAAAATTAACAAGCATGTCAAGTTATCCAGACTAGGTAGATATTTGTTCAATCAATCATTAAATCAAATGTATTTATAAAACCCTTTATAAATAAGCAGTTGACACTAAGTGCCTGTACAGAAACCCAGCCTAAAACCCCAAAGAGCAAGCAATGCAGACATAGAAACATGGTGGCTTGGAAAAACTCCCTAAAAAGGCAGGAACCTGGGTATAAACCTAGAGGAACCAGGCTCTGAGGGCTGTGCCGGGTGGAGATTATAAGAGTAGGTGGTCATTAAGGCCAGATCGTTCTTCGAGACGTTCATAGATGTCCAGCAGGGTCAAATAATAAACACATTAGTTATAGAGGGTGCAGCAGCTCAGCACCTCAGGAGTAAATGCCAGTTGGCTTTTCATAGCCGAGCCTTCAGAGGTCAAGACAGCAGGTGCGGGAGAGAGAGAAGAGAGAGGGAAAGGGAGGGTTGAAACCGCAGGTAGCATGACCGGTGAAGGTTCCACAGCCGCAGGCAGAACAGCAGAAAATGGTTCAGCAGCACGACCAGGTAGACTGGGGACGGGAACAACCATAGAGTTGTCGGGCCAGGTAGTCCTGAGGCGTGGTGCTAGGGCTCAGGTCCTCCAGAAGGGGAGAGAGATAGATGGGAAAATTAGAGGAAGCATACCTAAGATCACACAGGACACCAGATAAGACTGGAGATTTACACAATATAGGACAGACTGACCCTAGCCCCCCATTTTTTATGTTTGTCAAGAGAGATCAGGGGCCTCCCGAGTGGCGCAGCGGTCTAAGGCACTGCATCGCAATGCTAGAGGCGTCACTACAGATCCGGGTTCGACACCGAGCTGTGTTGCAGCCAGCCGCGACTGGGAGATCCATGAGATGTTTTTATTTGATCTGAGAGCAGATTTCTTTGTTTCTTGGGACCTAGAACTAGCATCTCTGTTTTGTCCCGAGTTTTAAAGTTAAACATTTGCCGCCATCCATTTCCTTATGTCAGAAACACAGGCTTCTGGGTAGGCAATTTTGGGGCTTTTCCATGTTTCATCAAAATGCACAGCTGTGTGTTGTCTGCATAGCAGTGAAAGTTGATATTGTGTTTCCAAATGACATCACCAAGAGGTAGCATATCAAACATTAGGATCCCCTTCAAAACAGGGTTAATTTGTCGTGGCATGGACTCTACAAGGTGTTGAAATCGTTCCACAGGGATGCTGGTCCATGTTGACTCCAATGCTTCCCACAGTTGTGTCAAATTGGCTGGATGTCCTTTGGAAACCCAGCAGCGTTGCAGGTTTTGACACAAACTGGTGTGCCTGGCACCTACTACTATACCCCATTCAAAGGCACTTCAATCTTTTGTCTTGCCCATTCACCCTCTGAATGTCACACCCACAATCCATGTCTCAAGGCTTAAACATATATTTATTAACCGGTCTCCTCCCCTTCATCTAAACTCATTGAAGTGAATTTAACAAATGACATCAAAAAGGGATCGTAGCTTTCACCTTTGTCATGGAAAGAGCAAGTATCCTTATTGATGGTGTCGAAAGCGGCACTAAGGTCTAGGAGCACGAGGACAGATGCAGAGCCTTGGTCTGACGCCATTAATAAAGGTAATTTACCACCTTCACAAGTGTATAACAGGAAGCTAGTTTCTTGTGAATTTTTTGGAGCGGGGGGGGTTTAGTGGTGCCACTCCATCTAGGGTATTGTGTAAAGGTTACATGTAGATCCTTTTTGTATAACCTGACAGCTGTCAATGCATTTTCCAAATGACAGTCTCCTGTGTGAGGAGCGTAGAAAAAAATATGGTGAGGACCCATCTGCCATAGCCTCGTAATTAGCAGACGGATTATCGCACTGCGCTATCCTTGTGTGGTAGCTAACCATTCATCTAAGGTTGCGAGATCAGGCGGCTTGCGAGGCTACATCTGCCACCCACTCTGAACAAGAATTGAGGATACTCAGTGTGACTGATAAATCGATCAATTCGATTTTATTTCACAATATAAACTGTTGATGATAACATGCTAGACTAGAAAATTCTGGAAGAGAAACTAATACCGTTTCATAATTTTTACTCAAACAATATTATTAGACTGTAACACAATAATTGAGATTCTCATTGACGTAGATACAACATGTCTGGCTATAACCAGTAACATAAAACAGTGATATGATTCAGTAACATGTGCAGTAAAATGTTAGCTGAACTACAAAATAATGCTTCATAAACAATGAGAGTTTCTGGGACACAGATTAAGCTTTGTCCTGGACTAAGAAGAAGCATGTTCAATGAAGATTCTTCATCAAAAGTGATTTTGAGTCCAGGACTAGATTTTATCTGTGTCTGGGGAAAGTGGACCAATATCTTCTCATGAATCAATGTACACGATATACCAGCAGGTGCAAACTATCTGCTGCTAACAAAATTCATCTTTTACAATCAAGAGGTAGTCCACTTGCTTCATATTTCACCTCATAATTAGAGTTGTTGCTAAATTCTGGTCACATTCCCAAAATTCCCAGTTTTCCTGAAATCTCAGTTGGAGTAATACTGAATATCCTACTTATTCCCTCTTGATTCCGGGAATGTCACAACCATGATTAGTGGAAAACATTGAGACTTTGGGTAAGTTACCGGAAATTCGCAACCCTACTCATAATGCATATTTGTATTCCTCTGTAGCAAAAAAAACTTGTTTACTCTGCAATAGTCCACATTGTTGAGAGATAGAAGCCGACCACTGACGAGTGATGACACTATTAACACTGAGGTGTTGTAAGTACATCACATGGCATTATTCAGTTGTGCATCCAGGGTTCATTCAACACTAATATATAATATATATAATAATATATGCCATTTTAACAGACGCTTTTATCCAAAGCGACTTACAGTCATGCGTGCATACATTTTTACGTATTGGGTGGTCCCGGGAATCAAACCCACTATCCTGACGTAGCAAGTGCCATGCTCTACCAACTGAGCTACAGGGGACCAACACCATCAATACTGTTACAGCTTCAGTTCAGTTCACTCAGGTTGATTTCATCAGGGCACAACATAAAACATTTTAAAACATTGTGCAACAGAAAACGAATATGAGTGTTTCTTATTGGACAGGTCCAGGTATCACGCACCTTTCTAGCTTCAGTCCATTTTTCTTCTGTTTGGTGTCTACTGAACACAACCCAGATCTTGGCTGAAACCAATACGTTGATGATACTCAGCGTCCTCCCAGCACCAAAAGCCCAGTCATTATACTTGCTCATCACAGGAAAGCAGTGTAGTATCCAACCCAATTGGAACTGGTGGTGGTATTTATGCATGTTGGGGTGAGGAGTACCAGACATGGGGTTGTTGCATTGGGTGTAATCTTCCATGCTAGAATTGTATGCAATATTCAGAGACACACTTGTCTTGTTCCATGAGACTAAGTTGGGTGAGTAGGGAGGAAAAGGGGGAGGGAGTAGGGTTAGTGAGTCTCTCCGTTAACCAACGAGCCCTCCCCCCGAGGTGAGGACGACCGTGACACCCCCCTTTCAGTGTTGTCAGAACTAGTGTTGCCACTCTGGCTGTGCTGGTCTGCCGAGGCAGCACTGGAAGGAGTGGAGGCGGGCTTGGTTTTCTCCTTAAAGTCTGTGATTATGACCGTCAGGTCGCCCACCGTAACCTCCAGGTGCTGGGCACTGCTCCGGTCCACGTTTTTTAACCTGGGCCTGGGAGGGGAACAGAGACAGAGAGTGGATGGATATAAATGGTCATTAGAAGAACAGGAGGAGAGGTCAATAGTATGACTGGTTAGGGTACTAAGAGCAGGAGGGGTCAATAGTATGACTGGTTAGGGTACTAAGAGCAGGAGGGGTCAATATTATATTAGTTAGGGTACTAACAGGGAGGGGTCAATAGTATGGCTAGTTAGAGTACTAACAGGGAGAGGTCAATAGTATGACTGGTTAGGGTACTAACAGGGAGAGGTCAATATTATATTAGTTAGGGTACTAACAGGGAGAGGTCAATAGTATGGCTAGTTAGAGTACTAACAGGGAGGGGTCAATAGTATGACTGGTTAGGGTACTAACAGGGAGAGGTCAATTGAAACCTGTGAATGATTTTGATGAAATGTAATAATCATGTAAATCATTGCACTAATATAAGATGATTGAAATCTTCTTCAACATTCATAGTATCTTTGCAAATATGTTGTTCAAACATATGTTCCTCCTTACCTCATCTTCTTGTGGCTGTTCTTTTTCAGTGTTGGTTCCTTTTCACTCTTATCTTTCTCCGATTTCTCCTTCTTCTCTTTTTTGGGTTGTGTGGGTGAAGCAAACTGTGGAGTGACTTGCTGGGCGACAAGTTGGGAGACAGGGCGAGGCTTCCTAAAAAACAGAAACAAGTGTGACCATTATTATTTACCCTGCCTTTATGTACATATCTACCTTGTACCCCTGCACATAGCCAGCAGATTCCAACCATACCGTTTACACCGCAGCAATGGTAGTGTCAGCCAATCAGCTCTTTTGTTGTTCAACACTACACACCAATCCATAATGGCTGCTGTGGCTACTGCTAGCTAACATGAGGATGAAAAGGGCAGTTTTCCAAGAAAACTAGCAGTATTTCTTCAACGTATTGCGCCGGCTCCACGGTGTCTTAATGTAACCATGATTGCATTCCAACCCCAGTGCAGCTCAGTGTAAACAAGCGTAAGGGAATCTGCTGGCTACCCTGCACAGTGATCTGGTACTGGTACTCCCTGTATATAGCTTGATTCTTGTGTATTTTATTCTGTGCTACTATTTGTATTTTTCTTATTTTTAACTGCATCGTTGGAAAGGGCTTATAAACAAGCATTTCTTGGTAAAGTCTACATCTGTTGTATTCAGCGCGTGAGACAAAATCTATTTTATTTGAATATTAAGCCATTAACAGAATTATGCACTGCATATTTATGAACACTGGACATGTACAGGGGTCCTGTTTAACTAGAGTCCTATTGTATGATGTATTTTATTTCTTTATTTAACCAGGTAGGCCAGTTGATAACTCGTTCTCATTTACAACTGTATGCATTGTATGGTAAAGTGGACTACCATGAGGAAACACACTGCACATAGACAAATACTGCACAGGGACAACATCTTACAGAGTACAGTGTTGACAACTGACTACTTTCAACTGGAAAATGTTCCTGATCAATTTTGCATCCCAAATCGAAATTTTAGTTTTATCCCTTTATTGAATATATATATATATATACACACAATTGACAATCTGCCACACTAAATGGACCATAGAATCTGACAAATAATGTCCCCAAATTAGAAGTGTCTCATTCAGACTAACCACTTGAATTTGGGCTATGATATTAAAATGATCGATGAGTCCTCTGTTGTAGCTTTAGCAGCCTGATTGATACAGTTACAGCTAATAGTAATCACTGCCTGTATCTATAGTCTGAAACTACCAGGACATAATTTCTTTGATTTTCTTACCGTGTTGACGTTCCCTTTCTGACATCGCACATCATGCACTTGAAAGCTTCGGCGGTGTTCCTGAACGTACAGACGCTACAGTCCCAGTATCCATCGTCCGAGGAGGGCTTGGGTTGCCGCTTCGGCCTTCAAAGAAAACACGCACACAGAGATGGGGCCCAACACTGTCAACATAGCCATTTAAGCTAATATATTAATGAATGTGCGTATAAAAAAATATATATATAAAAAAACACAACAATACAAACGAATCTTATTTGAGTCGAATGATCAGATTCGTCCCATAAAAGAGCCAATCCACCGCCATGTTGATACAATGTAGCTAACTAGCTAGCGGCGTTACTCATCCATTGGTCGCGCGCTCTGTTTACAAGTGTTCATCACATATTTAGGCAATTTTTCAATATAAATATATTTATAAATATATAGGTATTTTTACCTTGTGGGGCTCTTCTTGTCTCCCATCGTATAAAACCTATATTTGTTTGAGCTCAATATTGGTTAATTTGACAGGCAAATGACCAAAGCCGCTCTCTCAGTTGTCCTGAAAACTCCAGTCGAGTCGAGGGATGATGATCACGTGGTAAAGCCTATCCAATCATTCTGAATGCGCGCACACACACATACACACACACACACACACACACACACACACACACACACGCACACACAATGTCATAATATTGTTCCACATTCTGCATTTTACATCTAGATGCAGGGAATGTGTACATATTGCGGGTACATATACATTCTAATGGAAAAGCGAGGCATAATTCCCCCTTAGCCTTTCCTCAATATATTTGATTGCATTTGTAGAATATATTAATACTTATATTTTAGAATATATGAATACTTCTGGATGTGTATGTGATAGTTGCCTACATAATGGTTTTGCGTGGCATCATATAGTGTAGTCAAAGGCCCGAACGTCACCATTCCAGAACGGTAGGTGGCGTGATACTTCATCGTAGCATATTGCACTTCACCAATCAACAACGAAGAGCTAGGATTTTGGTGGCGTTTGTTGTCGAAAGTTGCAAGTGCAGAAAGGCTTAACAATATCTTCTATTTTATTGCCCCACCCCCCCCCCCCCAAAAACAATGCAAGACTACCTTTAATACTAATACACAGAGCAGGTTCAGCCGGTAAGTTCGTTTTTCATATCAACAGCTTCAGTGCAAGCTAGCATATGTTTGTTAAGCTAAGTTAGCTACTAAGCTAGATATATAACATTGTATGAATCGTCAGTTTTTGAATATCTATCACATTTGTATCAATACTGCATAGACAATTCAATTGCTACATATTTGCAGGTTTTACACCATATCCCCCTGAGGAGCCCTTCATCATCATCATCATCAACAACAACAATAAGTAAGTTAGCTAGTTACAACTCCACCGAAGTAACTGGACAATCGGTGTGTACAATATGAAGGGACAGTTATAATGAACCCATACTTTCATGGTTTGATTTGCCATATCTGTCTTTTTGCCAGAATTTAACATGGATTTCCTTAGTTCACACACTGCCTGTACTAACCGCACAAAGTTACTGTCTAATGGTGCATTCATGTGCTCGTGGGAAACTGGAAAGTTGTAAGTCTGACAAGATTGTGTTGAAGTGCCTTTGAAATCGGACCAATTCTTCAACCAGATTTTAGCTAGCTTGATATTACCTCAGCATGACCTCAGTCTCGTACTTAAAGGTGCAATATGCAGAAATCACTCTGCCATTCCCTGGTTGCTAAAATTATAATAGTTTGCCTAATTTCCGTTTATGACAAAACGAGCAGTCATTGTGTAGATAATCATTGCACTATCTAAACCGCTGTGAAATATCTTTTCCATAACCAAAAACATTGTATTTTCAGCTGTTTGAAGCTGGTATACAAAACCGTAAGTAAAAGATGGCAAAACTGACAACAGAGTGTAGAAATAGTGCACATAGAACAGATCTACCACTTCTTAGACATGCTTTCAATGAGAATGACAGAACTATAACTCACATTTCTATGTGAATTTGGTAAAAAAAATCGAATCAAAGTTTATTTGTCACGTGCGCCGAATACAACAGGTGTAGTAGACCTTACAGTGAAATGCTTACTTACAAGCCCAAACAAACAGTGCAATTTAAAGTAAAAAAAAAATAGGTATTAGGTAAAAATAGATAAGTAAAATGCCGGTGAAAATAACAGTAGTGAAAAAAGTTACTTGTTGTAGCAGTCAAGAGTTCACAGGTGAAGCGTCAAGGATTTCATTGCCGAACGTAGGATTACAGCTTCTTGTCACACAAGTGTTGAATATTTTTCATCAAGGTAAATTCTTTAAATTTTTTTTTGCATTTAGTAGATTTTGGTTTAACTTTTTCCAAGTCTCCTACCGACAGTTAGCCCATCGCCATCCACGCACTGATAGCGCTCCTATTTAGTACCCCTAGAATTTGGTTGCTTTGTGCTTCTAATTAGACCAGTCCCACCATGGTGATGTGGTCCAACGAGACTTCGAAACCAGGCTAGCTTGCGCTGCAAAGCTAGTTTACCAGACTAGCTAACGGCAGGGTAGCCTAGTGGTTAGAGTGTTGGATTAGTAACCGAAAGGTTGCAAGTTCAAATCCCCAAGCTGACAAGGTACAAATCTGTCGTTCTGCCCCTGAACAGGCAGTTAACCCACTGTTCTTAGGCCGTCAATATAAGAATTTGTTCTTAACTGACTTGCCTAGTTAAATAAAGGTAAAATAAAACAAATATTAAAAAAAATGTGTCAAGGTGATATAGTGAGTGGTTGAAAGGCCAATCCTATTGCTCAAACACAAATAGATGACTTTTCCTTGTGTAATCTTAAATAGCTTACAATGATAGACTGCGACAGAGCAGGTGCATGTCAAACTGGAACATCAAAATGTGTTGTGAAGTTACTGGCCCGATCTGGCCAGTGACTAACGAGATCCACTGGTCTAACGTTTTTACTGGCCTCGGGACAGCGGGCCATAGTTAATGTCAGACTCTGCACCTCTTTGCTTGTTCTGCCCACCATGCATCATTTGCTCCCATTGGAAATTACAGGCTGTGGTCTATCTTGGGTTTGTTATAAAAAATCTTAGCTAAACTCCTCACGGCTAATGTCAGCTAGCTTATAGCTACCGGCAAGTAAAGCATCAAATCAAATTGTATTTAATGCTACTTACAAGCTGCCTTCTAAGTAAGTAAAAAAATATTTGTGAAAAAATACACAAAATATAGTAAAACAATGAAATAACAATAATGAGGCTATATACACAGGGTACTGGTACCAAGTCAATGTGCGGGGGTACAGGTTAGTCAAGGTAATGTGTACATGTAGGTAGGGGTAAAGTGACTGCATAGATGATAAACCTTGAGTAGTAGCAGCAAAAAGGGGGTTAATGCAAATAGTCCGGGTAGCCATTTGAGGTGGAGTAGGCGTTGTCGTGCCCTCTTCACGACTGTCTTGGTGTGTTTGGACCATGATAGTTTGTTAGTGACGTGGACAACAAGGACCTTGAACCTCTTAGCCTGGGGGTTTTAAAGGGTCAATCCGCAGTTGCTACATACATCTTTGGACGTATAAATGAATGATATAAAGTCTTTGGACGGACCTCCCTTTGCCTCCAGAACAGCCTGAATTCTTCAGGGCACTTTGCTCAATTGGTATCAAGGGACCTAACGTGTGCCAAGAAAACATTCCCTCACACCATTACACCACCGCGACCAGCCTGTACTGTTGTAACCAGGCAGGACGATCATACCACGCTCAAAGTCACTTAGATCACCTATTTTGACCATTCCAACATTCTTTCGAATAGTAACTGAATGCCTCCATGCCTGTTTGCCTGCTGTAGGGGCAAAACATTTTTGTGAATGAGGTGGCATACCTAATAAACTGGCCACTGAGTGTACAGTGAATTTGGAAAGTATTCAGACCCCCTTGACTTTTTCTACATTTTGTTATGTTACTCTGACCCTTTGCTTTATCTAACAAGCCATGGACACGTGACTCACTGTCTGTATTAGCAACAAAAAAAAGTGATTTGGGTGGTGTACCTAATAAACTGTACAGTGCATTCGGAAAGTATTCAGACCCTTTACTCAGTACTTTGTTGAAGCACCTTTGGCATTGATTACACCCTCGAGTCTCCTTGGGTATGACGCTACTAGCTTGGCACACCTGTATTTGGGGAGTTTCTCCCGTTCTTCTCTGCAGATCATCTCATGCTCTGTCAGGTTGGATTGGGAGCGTCGCTTCACAGCATGATGCTGCCACCACTGTGCTTCACCATAGGGATGGTTCCAGGTTTTCTCCAGACGTGTAGGTTTGCATTCAGGCCAAGGAGTTAAATCTTGGTTTTATCAGACGAGAGAAACTTGTTTCTAATGGTCTGCGAGTCCTTTAAGTGCCTTTTGGCAAACTCCAAGTGGGCTGTCATGTGCCTTTTACTGAGGATTGGCATCAGTCTGGCCACTCTACCATAAAGGCCTGATTGGTTGAGTGCTGCAGAAATGGTTGTCTTTCTGGAAGGTTCTCACATCTCCACAGATAAACTCTGGAGCCATGTCAGTGTGACCATCGGGTTCTTGGTCACCTCTCTGACCAAGTCCTTTCTCCCCCGATTGCTCACTTTAGCCGGGGGGCCAGCTCTAGGAAGAGTCTTGGTGGTTCTAAACTTCTTCCATTAAGGATGATAGTTGCCACTGTGCTCTTGGTGACCTTCAATACTGCCCAAAAAAATTGGTACCCTGTGCCTAGATACAATCTGGTCTCGAAGCTCTACATACAATTACTTCGACCTCATGGCTTAGTTTTTGCTCTGACATGCCCTGTCAACTGTGGGACCTTATATAGACAGCTGTGTGCCTTTCCAAATCATGTCTATTCAATTTAATTTGGCAGGCGGACTCCAATGAAGTTGTAGAAACTACTCAGAGATGATCGATGGAAAGAGGTTGTACCTGAGCTCAATTTTGAGTCTCATAGCAAAGGGTCTGATTACTTATGTATGTTTTTGCTTTGTCACTATGGTAATGTTGTGTACATTGAGGATTTTTATTTAATTTAATCAATTTTAGAATAAGGCTACTGTGAGTACAGGCTACTGTGATTGTAAATAAAAATTAAATTGCTGCATTAGCTAGGATATTTATCATCCAATATGATTACATAGTACCTGTCTTGACTGCGTCAAACCGGGAGAAGCAAGTTAGGCTAGCTAGCTAGGCTAATCAAGGCATGCCCTTTCTCGTCCTACACAATTACAAACGACTCCATTCAAAATATGGAAGTAGCAGCCTTACCTGTTGGCTGTTGGTTGTTGTACTGTAACTTATCATTTAACTTGTAATTGTCATTTTAATTCTGTCATTTTGATTTCATCTTCCATTGATTAGATACTTTTGTACATATAGTGTATGTGGACACACCTTCAAATTAGTGGATTTGGCTATTTCAGCCTCACCTGTTGCTGACAGGTGTATAAAATGGAACACACAGCCATGTAATCTCCATAGACAAACATTGGCAGTAGAATGGTCTTTAATAAAGAACTCAGTGACTTTCAACGTGGCACCGTCATAGGTTGCCACCTTTCCAAATCCTGTTTGTATAGCCTCGAAACATGGTTAATTATAATTTTCCGAGTGGTTACATTTCCCAGCTTTTCACCAAAACAGTGGTGGGGTGGCCGTTTTTGTTTAAAATGCGTGCTGGTCTATCTTTTGGTTGAAAAGGTGAAAGGTCAGTGGTGAAACGTCACAACTCGGGATGCTGAACTTTTCAAGAACTCCCAACATCATATGAACGACCCGTTAACGTACAACACACGTGTGTGAAATGACAGCTACTTGTATACATACAAGCAGTGGATAATTCACTTATTTGAGTCTGTGACCCTTTGGGGTAATTATTGTGCCTGGCTCGCAATCGCCTGTGATTGTATGCTTGTTGTCCCTTGCAGTGCCCAGGCGACGGAAAAGTAGAATCCGAGAGGCCTATGACGAGCACTTTTCAGAGAGCACGGTAAGTGACTGTACAAAGTACTTTTGGCGTATGTATTGTCTTCAGAGTTATTAGGCCTTAGATCATCCTTGAGGGAATTTTCAGAGATTTCCAACTTATCTAGGTTATTTCTTGCATAGCCGTTTATACCATATACCAGGGTATTTCATAAATTAGATGGTATGATTTTCAATACCGTTTAAAATAGAAAAAAACAATTTCTTTGTGGGGGGGTACCACCACCTCAAGGGTGCTGCTGGTTCCGTGTTACGCCACTACTTATATCTAGAAGTGAAGTATAACTATAAGAAATCGATGTGTCAAATAAATGATATCAGCTCAGGGCTCCAGCTATGCATTTGGTTTGCTAAGTGTCAAGATATCAAGCTTCTTGGTTACAGCAGAGACATTCAATCCCCTCCTGGATTGTTGAAATGGCGCCCCTTGTGTGCACATTCTGTAATGCGGTATACCCAGGTATGGTACAGAAATGGTATGAAAATCTGGATACCGCCCTGCACTCTTGTTTTTTGATTGAACTAATCCATGTCATAATGCTTATTTTTTTTTAGGTAACATACCCAAGAATTGTGAGTGCTGTCGAGAGGAGGACGGCTGTGACAAGACCGGAGCAAGACTATGACAGAGAATTTGAATATGAAACCAATCAGTATAGCGGCATTCGAAGTTACCATGATGATGACCACAGAGGATACCGTAGCGACAGGATACACACAGGAAGTGATCGAGGATACCATGGAGACAGTACACCCATAGGAAGCATCCGAGTGAGGAATTCCCCACCTCCCCGACAAGTGGGTGAAGCTTTATTATGGTCAATTTATGATTTAGGCCCAAATACTTGTCATTTTACAAATGTTGGTGTCAGAAGAAAACTGAGTAGTGAGGCGAAAGGTTTTAGCTGAATAGTGCTGGGTATTTTACCAAGTCAATACCTTCTCTACTATTTTCTGTCTCTAATATAGGATGACTTCTTCATTGTTTTTTTTCTGTGCAGGAGGATTACAGAGATTCCTACTACAGGGACTCCAGAGATAATTCTCTGATGGGGTGTCAAGGAGAGATGAGGTAACCCAGTGGTCCCCTTCTGTTACTTGTTAGGCCTAGGTCTATATGAAGCTTTTTTGTTCATGTGTTTTTATGAACATGTGTGATTGAGACCAGTGTCTTGTATTGCTCCTTACGTATGGTGTACTGATGCTTTATATGAGCTTGTATAAAACAGGGTTGTGATGTTATGCACACGTGACTGTAAGTCGTTTTGTATAAAAGCGTCTGCTAAATGGCGTTTATTTTTTATTGTTGTTATTATTCTATGAACCACCAGGTGGTAGCAGAGACTTGCCTTTCTCAAGCCCCTTTATGAATGGTTTGAGGTTTTGTGTTGATTTGAGGTTTCTGAGAGGCATTTTTCAAATGATGTACTGTACCAGTCAAAGGTTTGGACACCTACTCATTCCAGGGTTTTTCTTTTTAATATTTTCTACTTTGTAGAATAATAGTGAAGACATCAAAACTATGGAATAACACATATGGAATCATGTAGTAACCAAGAAAGTGTAGAACAAATCAAAATATATTTGAGATTCTTCAAAGTAGCCACCCTTTGCCTTGATGACAGCTTTGAACACTTTTGTCATTCTCTCAACCAGCTTCATGAGGTAGAAAGTAAATTTTTTGAAAGTACATTTGTAGAATTTCTTTACTTCTTAATGTGTTTGAGCCAATCAGTTGTGTTGTGACAAGGTATGGTGGTATACAGAAGATAGCCTTATTTGGTAACAGACCAAGTCCATATTATGGCAAGAACAGCTCAAAAAAGCAAAGCGAAATGACAGTCCATTACTTTAAGACATGAAGGTCAGACAATGTGGGACATTTCAAGAACTTTGTGCTGTCGCAAATCCATCAAGCGCTATGACGGAACATGAGGTCCGCCACAGGAAAGGAAGACCCAGAGTTACCTCTGCTGCAGAGGATAAGTTCATTACAGAGTTACCAGCCTCAGAAATTGCAGCCCAAATAAATGCTTCACAGAGTTCAAGTAACAGACACATCTCTACATCAGCTGTTCAGAGGAGACTGCGTGAATCAGGCCTTCATGGTCGAATTGCTGCAAAGAAACCACTACTAAAGGACACCAATAAGAAGAAAAGACTTGCTTGGGCCAAGAGACACGAGCAATGGACATTAGACCGGTGGAAATCTGTCCTTTGGTCTAATGAGTCCAAATTTGAGATTTTTGGTTTCAACCACCGTTTCTTTGTGAGACGCAGAATAGGTGAACGGATGATCTCCCCATGTGTGGTTCCCATCGTTACGCATGGAGGAGGTGTGGGGGTGCTTTTCTGGTGACACTGTCAGTGATTTATTTAGAATTCAAGGCACACTTAACCAGCATGGCTACCACAGCATTCTACAGCAATACGCCATCCCATCTGGTTTGCACTTAGTGGGACTATCATTTGTTTTTTCAACAGGACAAGGACCCAACACACCTCCAGGCTGTGTAAGGGCTATTTGACCAAGGAGTCTGATGGAGTGCTGCATCAGATGACCTGGCCTCCACAATCACTCGACCTCAACCCAATTGAGATGGTTTGGGATGAGTTGGACTGCAGTGTGAAGGAAAAGCAGCCAACAAGTGCTCAGCATATGTGGGAACTCCTTCAAGACTGTTGGAAAAGCATTCCTCTTTAAGCTGGTTGAGAGAATGCCGAGTTTGCAAAGCTGTCATCAAGGCAACGGATGGCTACGTTGAAGGATCTAAAATATATTTTGATTTAACACTTTTTTTGTGTGGTTACTACATGATTCTATATGTGTTATTTCATAGTTCTGATGTCTCCACTATTATTCTTCAAAGTAGAAAATAGTAAAAATAAAGAAAAACCCTTGAATGAGTAGTTGTCCAAACTGTTGACTGGTGCTGTATGTCTATTTGTGTAATCGATCACTTTGATTATATAACATATGGCATTGATCAAAACCTTGAATTCTATACTTTTAATTCTTACGGCTCAGTAGGAATTAGTACCCATCTCAGGAAAAGCTTAGACTGAAATCCCCACTCGAGATATATTACACTTGACTTATATCCCACAATCACATTGAAGAGGGACTGAAGTGAATTTGCCAACTTCTCTGAGCTATTGCGAGGGAAAGACCAAGAGGAGGCTGGTGGCTCTCGTTTCATAACGTATTCCACTTATCGACCACCACACTCCTCCCCTTGAGGGGCTTGGAGCTCCACCCCACACACAGCACAGCTAAGGCCAGTCTGCTCTGCCCCAGTGCTGCCAAGACATCCGTGTAGCAGTGGCCCAAAACAGTGGCAACAGTACCCCCCCCCCCCCCCCCCCCCCGGAGAACCAGCTGGGCAGCCGGCCACTCCCTCTCCCTCTCTAGCTAAACAACCACCACCATGCTCTTGGCTCTCCACATAATCTATGCACAGCGTACATGCTCTCTCTGCTGTCCTGGGGGGAGAGAGGGACCAGATTCCAATTCCGTTAGCAACCGTTATATGACCCGTCCAACCTCTCTATAGGGCCCTGATGAGAGGTTCCAGGAAGTTCATTCTCAATGCAGTCACCCGTCGTGATAATACATTTTATCGATAGTGATATTACTGTGCATGTTGTTGTTGAGCCCATCGGTTATGAACGTTTTGTTTTCACCCTCAGTTTCTGGTGTAAAGAGTACCACCCCCCCCTCCCAAGGAAACTACACTAACCATGAGCCTTGCTGTCTATATCGTCCAATAATAGAGCAGATACAAGTCAAGTGCTCCACAAGCGAACAGTTGAGTGTTCGTCAACAGAGCAAGTCACTTGCATCTCCCCCTTGATTGGACGATACAGCAGCTGTTGAGCGGCATTATGTGCTCGCCAACAGATCACGTGACTTGCATCTGCTCTGTGACTGGACGACACAGACCGCAGTGCTGTGTGGGATGAGTAGTTTGTTTACCTCCTAACTCCGGTATGTACACAGTCTACCCTTTTTTTTCTTCATATATCACAGTTGTTGTAAGGCGAGGTGGTTCCAAACGTAATCTTTTGAATGAATGATTAATGGTTCACCCCAGCTTTGTTAATCTAGTCAACGTTTGGAACCACGATAATAAGCATGTTGTTGAAATACATGCTAAAAATGAATGGCCGTGTCAGTGTTGCAGAAATGCACAAAATAATTGGCAAAACATTGTATTTAGAGATTGTAAATCCAAAAAGTTTTGTTTACAATTCAATTCTCCAAGTTTGGCCTTTTTGATTCACATTAGAATAATGCCAATAGTCATAACTGCTTCCTTGGCTTGTAGGAGACTTGTAGGCAGTGGAGGCTATAGCAGACTCCTGGTGTGGTGTTGACAGGGCAGCAGGCAGGCATCTGGGTCTGGTTTTCCACTATTGTCTGGTCAGGAGGTTGACGGGAGGCATCACCCCTGCAGTGCAGCCCACAGGAAGCAGCGTCCAGGAAGTCTTTGGAGGGTCTCGCTCCTGGCCGGAGGTGTCTCATCGACCGGCCATGTGGAGACAGGTGGCCAGACAGAAGATGAACAGCAAGGCCACACCGCCACCCCACTACCTCTCCCTAACACAACTAAAGACAGGGTTCTGGGACTACGGGGCTGCTTCATGGTCCTCAGTCACAGGATCCCCCACTTACATGCAGAGGCCGTGTGTGTGTGTGTGTGTGGTGAACACTGCAGGGGGGCCTTGGCAACTGAGGCAGGCAGGCAGCCGGTGGATTAATCAATCTGCTCCTTTGTGGAGCTCTTGACCTCGTGATGAATAACAGATAATGAGGGAAAATGGGGAGCCTTGTTAAGTGCCAGAAGTGCAACTGGTTAGGAGTCAACTACTCTCCCTTTGAACTTTCAAAGTCACCTCAGCCAAACCTTGCTGCATGCTGCTCTAATGGTTTTTTTGTAAACCTGTCTTTGTAATTAGACCTCAACCCATAATTGCAGTCATGTTATATTTGTGCGTGAGGCTGATTGCATTCAGCAAGATGATGAAAGAGATGGGAGGGGTCGGCTGCCGTTTGACTAAAGAAGCCAATTAAATTGGTATTGGGTTTATATATTTATATATTAGTTTTCAAAATGAGGTCGTAAATGTTTTTATTTGTTTGTCTGATGATTTGGGTGTAATGCATTGTGGCTTTACTAGCATGACCTTTTGAATAGAGGGAGGTGGAGTCTCAGATGACACCCTATTCCCTATATAGTTCAATACTTTGTCATAAGTTGTAGGGTGCCATTTTGGAACACAGACCTCTCTCAGATCTTCTACATCCTAGCTCAGACA
Organism: Salvelinus namaycush; assembly: GCF_016432855.1. Lineage (NCBI taxonomy): Eukaryota > Metazoa > Chordata > Actinopteri > Salmoniformes > Salmonidae > Salvelinus > Salvelinus namaycush. The sequence continues at coordinate 50,890,575 of NC_052327.1, read as the reverse complement.
GCCAGGGCCTCCTTTTCCCACCCTGGTATTAGGCAGTTTGCTCTTTTGGATCCTGAAAGAGATATTGGAACTCTTATGGCAGGTGGGGCTGTGCCACCCGGTTGCTCTGATGTCTATTTGGTTACTCTTGCGTTCGGATCAGCATGTTTTATTCTCCCTGGTCCACAAAGATGTAACGTGTGTTTAGTGAGCATCTTTCTAAATTGGAAGAACTGCTTTGAAGATGCTGTTATAGATATAGTATAAAAATATATATTTTTAAAATCACTTTAAAGGAATTTTCTTCAAAAGCCCCCAGAAATTCTCCAAGTATAGTGTCCACAGAATTACTTTTTCATAGGTTTGTTATGGAAAGAGAGGTGAGGTTAAAGGAATCCCTCACTGCAACGGTGGTAATTAACTTTATTTGGTAAATGGCAGTCTGAGCCTTGGCTACTTCAAACCGGTCTGGGGGTCGTAAAAGCTGGAGGACATGTTAGGCTTGCACATTGTTTGGGACGTGGCCCTGTAAGTTCAGGCAGGGGTCATGAAAACCAGGTGCCGTTGGATGGTTAATTTATATATACCTCTAGGGTTGGGCGGATCCAGATGTTCATATCGTTTCTCTACCCAACCTGGGTATATGGTTTTACCAGAAGTGAACACAAGGGGTGCTGTTTCCCCAAAATAATCTAACGTTTTTTTTTCTCCAAATAGATCTTTCTTTGGGTTATGCACAAAACTATTTAGGCAACAGGGATCATGATCAAGGAAGGGATTTAATGTCTCTGCTGTAACCAAGAAGCTTGATCTTGACATCTTGACAGTTGGCTACCATGTTAAGCAAACCAAATACATAGCTGGAGTCCTGAGCTGGATATAATTTATTTGACGTCTTAGATTTCGTATAGTTATACCTCAGCAATGTGGCTGCTTTATACCTGAATCTGACGGCCATAAGCCCTGCCTATCCTGCCTGGGTCAGGAGCATGCGCAAGCTGCCCTGTACCCTCAGTCATGCATGGCGTGCGCTCATTGTGCCCTTGTGTTGATGCGTTCACTGAGGAGATGAGTGGCGTTCTTCAGGCTTGGCCTCGTATCCCCTCGCCCTCAGCCTGTATCTGCATCAGCACCCTCTCCCAGGCTTGGCCTCGTATCCCCTCGCCCTCAGCCTGTATCTGCATCAGCACCCTCTCCCAGGCTTGGCCTCGTATCCCCTCGCCCTCAGCCTGTATCTGCATCAGCACCCTCTCCCAGGCTTGGCCTCGTATCCCCTCGCCCTCAGCCTGTATCTGTATCAGCATCCTCTCCCAGGCTTGGCCTCGTATCCCCTCGCCCTCAGCCTGTATCTGCATCAGCACCCTCTCCCAGGCTTGGCCTCGTATCCCCTCGCCCTCAGCCTGTATCTGCATCAGCACCCTCTCCCAGTCTTGGCCTCGTATCCCCTCGCCCTCAGCCTGTATCTGCATCAGCATCCTCTCCCAGGCTTGGCATGGTGAGAACCATCAGGGTGCCATAGTATGCAAATCAAATTGTATTTGTCACATGCGCAAATACAACAGGTGTAGACCTTACCGTGAAATGCTTACTCTCAAGCCCTTAACCAACAATGCAGTTCAAGAAATATAGTTAAGAAAATATATATACTTTTTTTTTTTTTTTGTTACGCAAAATAACAATAACGAGGATTTATACAGGGAGTACCGGTACCGAGTCAATGTGCGGGGGTACAGGTTAGTCAAGGTAATTTTTAAAGTGACTATGCATAAACAGTAAACAGCGAGTTGCAGCAGTGTAAAAACAAAGGGGGGATTCAATGTAAATAGTCCAGGTGACATTATTTAAGACTGAGACTCTCTCCAATACAACCCAACATTGCAGAGTTATGTGCATCCTTTCAAGCACACCCTTCTCATTAACCTGTGGTGAGTTATTCACCATTTTTTATGAACAAGTAAGGTTTTATATGTAAGTGGGTTAAATAAAGAGCAAAATTATTAATTAGTTATATTATTATTTGTGCCCTGGTCCTGTAAGAACTTTTTGTCACTTCCCACGAGCCGGGTTGTGACGACAACTCACACTCGTTCTTGTGTTTTAATAAATGTATCATATAGTGTGTGTGTGTGGCAGGCTTACAATGATGGCAAAAAACAACATTTGAGAGTGTGCTGACCCTGGTGCTAGAGGGGGTACGCAGTTGGAGGTTGAATGTTTGAAGGGGCACAGGAATATAAAAAGTTTGGGAACTACTGATCTAGGTTAATCTTTGGACTAGAACTAGTTGGTTTTAAAGATAGGACAGTATTTTTTTCAGATATAGTGCATGGTGAAGTATTTACTTTGATCATATTTGATTGAGGTATTTTCTTCTGTCATTTTTAGGATAAGCAGCAGAGCGGGCTCCCACCTCAGCAGCAGAGTTAAAGGAATAGCTCCTCTCTCGAGGACCGTGTCTTCGGCAGCTAATCCCGATAGAGTGGACCCCAATCTGATGCAGACCCTCATGTACTTGGACCGAGGGTAGGCCTATCCCTTCTAGTGCACTTAGTTAATGGACCAAGTGCCAAAACCACTCATTAGACCCCTGCAACTTCAGGTGTTGTTGGCTTTCAGTTGAACTGTTTTTCAAGATACAAACCACAATTTATTTTGTCCAGCAACTTTAGTGTTTAGTTCTTTCACTCTACAGTTAGAGACTTTTAGAATCAAAGTGCTCATCATGGGTAGAGACATTAGTTCTATAGTTGAATGGACCTCAATGGATGGGCCCTTGAATCCCCTTATATCTCTCTCTCTCTCATTGTCTTGTCAGAGAGGACCCTGAGGGTCTTAGGCGAAGGGGCCTGGACCCCTACGCTGCAGGCCCAGCCGGGGACACTTACAAAACGGTACGGGATCGCTCTCCCATCAGGATGGATATCCCACCAGGCCCTGTTATCCTGCGCTCTGGGTCCAACACCAGCAAAAGGAGCTACTCCCCAGACAGGGACCAGAAGAGCTTCTCCTACCAGCAGAGCCAGCAGAAGAGTACGTCTGCATCCCAAACTGTTCCTTATTATTCCCTATAAAGTGCACTTAATTTGACCAGGGCGCATAGGGGACGGGAGTTTCCTTTGGTTTAACTACAGAGACCACAGCGCTTTAGTTCAGCTGTCAATGATGAACAATATCAGTTTTAAATCTATCACTTTAGTCTGGCTCTGTACCAGTGTCCATATTAGCATACCACTTGACATGAAGCAATGCATTGGACATTCATCCTTTGTGGTACGTTTGCTGCCAGTCATTTTGGAGACCTTTTTCTCTCTCGCCCCTCCAGGGTATAACGAAGAGCCTCACAGCCAGAACAGAGAACCTGGTAAGTTTAGATTACACATTGAACAGTCAAGCCGATTCAATGACCCACAGGGATGCAAACTAGTGCCGTTTTGTGAAATGAAATGTGCCGTTTTGAATCCAAAATAGGTGACCTACGTGATTCGTGTAGATCTGATGAGAAAAGTTTGGAGGAGGGGGGGCTTTGAATCACTACTGGCTGTATGCGAACGTGTAATGCTTGTTTGGACCAGTACTGGCTGTATCCAAGGCTCAGCCAGTCATTCACATAACAACAGAATGCAGCATGCGACTGAAGAGAGAAGAGAATCAATTTGCTTAGTTACAGCATCAGCGCGCGCTCTAGAAACACAGCGGGAGAGTGGAAAGGCAGTTTGCGCGTCCCCTGAACGATAACGGAGAGGTCGGTGAGAAGAAGCCTAACCACGGAGACGGGGGTGAGAAGGTGATGAAGAATACGTCATGAACTGTAACCGAAAAACAACTGGCATTTGGAAAGTTTGAGGTGACGGAGAAACTGTGGTGGAACGAGTATTGTTAGCATTGTTAAGTATCTTGCTAGCTGGATCGAATTGTCCGTTAGCTAGACAAGAAATGTTGAGCAACATTATCCAATTAAACTGATTGAGTTTATTGTGTGAAAATTAGCTGGCTAATAAGGTCAGACAGCTAACGTTAGTAACCTAACCAATTCGCTATAGTATTAACTGGTATATGACTCCTTGCCATTCTTCAAGTTATAACGCGACGCGTTAGTTGCTTACTGGACCCTGGCAAACTGTGTGAAATGTTAACTAGCTAACGAACTAACTACTATCTGTGAACTGATGTTTTCCATCTGAAGTATGTGGTTAACTTTCAGAATGAGATAATTAGGTGAAAATGAGGCATTGCTTGTTAGGCCAGTGGATTCAGGGATCAAGTGTAGCTGGAGCTGGGCCTGGTTTAAGTTGGATGTCACCAGAAGTGAAAGAAGCACCACACGTTCCCTCTTTCGCTTTATCAGTACAGTGGATAAAAAGGGGTATGTCAGGTGTACTCTCTGCCTGAATGAGATCAATTATGCCAACAAAGGGTATCATGCTCTGCTGGCACATTGCAGACATATGTCCACAGGCAGAACGTGTACAATGTAATAATGTGTAGCCCAAAGATATTGCTTTTGTTGTGTTGAACTTGACAGTAACACGTGTGAGTGGAGGGGGGGGGGGGGGGGGTTATTTAATCTGAACATTATTTTTGCACACGTGTAGCCTTGTGCACTTCATCATCTACTATAGTGGCCACTATAATAGAGCAAAAATAGAATGCCTGTTTGTTTCATTCTATTTCTACTTTAAGATGTTTTTTCCCCAAGTGCAATATTTAGATGTGTGTGTGGTCACAAGCGTTCTATTATAAAGGCTGTCATGGCTAACTGTAATATTAATGTATTGTTTTTTGCAGTCATTTGCAGTAAAGTCTAGGCAAAAAATAACATTGGATTGCTTTCTTTAAAATGTTTTAGCTGCGCGTTTGGTTCACATTAACCACTTTTTATTTTACACACAGGGTGATCATATTCTTTGTTGTTTAATAAGTTAAAACCTGCATTTCCTCCTAGCAGGGATTTTTTTGCACGTTTCAGTGCAGCAACAAAAAAGTGTCACCTTTTTGGGCCCTCAGCAGTTTGCATCCCTGGATCCAGCATTCAGGTTTTGCTACATGTAAGCCTATCCATAAAATAACAATTTGGCACCTTGGTTTGAAGTGATGTAAAAGCTCAAATTGAGCACCTCTCTCTGAGAGGAGCATCTGTTTTCAGTGGAGGTGTGTGTTTAAAGAGAGGTGCTGGAACATGTTAACCATTTTAATTATACATACACACTTTTCTCGAAGGCTTTTGATTCAAGGTCTGACCTTTTGGCTGGTGTGGGAGTAGCGTGCACACTGAGCTAGCAGATGTCTTCAAGATCAAACCAAAACACCCACCCACTCACATTACCTTCCCTTGTGAGTGGAGTGGGGCATGCATACCATTACTTAGTAACTCTTTTGTGCTCCAAAATAATTCCATCACTGAATAGAATAAAAAGACTAGGATGATTCCCCCCGCCCCCCGGTGGATATAACATCGATTTGTGTAGGTAACCTCAGTGTGGGAGTATTGGGTAATTTTGGGATTAAGGAGAATATTGGGGTTGGAGGAGAGTATGTTTTTATTGAAAAGTCCTTTCATCATCACTGCAGAGGTTTTTAAATACCATATTTTATTCGTACATGCTACTGTGGAGGAGACGGAGCACAGTGGAAGTCTTCAGTCTGTATCCTAGTGTTTAGAGCATTGGGCCAGTAACCGAAAGGTTGCTGGATCAAATCCCCGAGCTGACAAGGTAAAAATATGTCGTTCTGCCCCTGAACAAGGCAGTTAACCCACTGTTCCCCGGTTAGCCGTCATTGTAAATAAGAATTTGTTCTTAACTGACTCGCCTAGTTAAATAAAGGTTTCACATATTTGGGATGCTGCATATTCTAGCCGCCTTTAGAAGATGTAGAAACCCACTCCACCCCTGTCTGGAACACTAATTAGACTAGGCTGACGCACAAGAAATGCACACCGGGCCTAGTAGGCCTGGTCTTACTGAAGAGATCCTGTATAATGTCTCTGAGTGAGCATTTCAAGTACAATGGTTTAGAGATGCACTTACTGAAAGCATGCAGCCTATAGGCTATGGTTCATGTTTTGTTTCCCAAATATTTTAAGACTAGCCTAGCCTATAGGCTATAACTATTATTTGTTTGGATTGCAGTCAACAACAATTCACCAATTTAAGCTGACAGAAATACCCTCTTAGACCTGCTCTAATACATTGGGTTTGTTAAATGCGATACGCTGTGTGTAACGTCCATTTTTGTAGCTTACTAGGCTACTTGAGTCCTCTCTCTGCTCTCCCTCTCCATGCCGCTTTTCACACAGACCTAGCCCCGCCACCTGTCACTCAAGGAGCACATTTATTGTTGCTTGACCACGAGACACTTGCGTTCGGTCTGCATGGTCTATTTTTTTAATTTAACCTTTATTTAACCAGGTAGGCTAGTTGAGAACAAGTTCTCATTTAAAACTGCGACCTGGCCAAGATAAAGCAAAGCATTGCGACACAAACAACAACACAGAGTTGCATATGGAGTAAACATACATACAGTCAATTATACAATAGAAAAATCTATATACAGTGTGTGCAAATGAGGTTGATGACAACAATGATGTTTTCACTTTGCTTCTTAATATAAATCCACTAGCGTTTTATAATGACACTTTTTTTTGTGTGTTTCTTACATCTGAAAACAGCTAGTTTGTCTTCTCTTAGCAAGTTGGGCCTAAATCTTGTTAGCCGCTAATCGCTAGTTAGCTGGCTAGCAAACTAATAAATGTCAGTGCACGACGAGGCACATACAACAGCACACCCAACACAACCACTCCTGGATGCTCCTCTTCTGGATTTGCAGTTCATCATTATCTGTTATCTGCTGATCCATTGGTCACTAATAATTTGTTGTGCGGCTGCCTCTTGTCCACTAGTTCAGTGTGTCTGGTGAGTGACTGTCATACCACGTTACCAGGTTCTCTTCACAATGCACACACATGGTCTGTCCTAGAGAGAGAGAGTTCTATCTTAGGTCGGTGCTACTCTTCTAACATGGCAAATAGCCTACATTTGCCTAAATATATATGATCTCTCGTTCAAAGAAGCATCTGTTAATAGTATCAGAGGAAATCCAACATTTTAAAATATTGACTTCTAATTTTGCTGCAGTTTGAACTAAGGAACCACATGTGTTGCTTGGTGTCTTAGTCAGTCTCACAACCTGAGATCTCTGCTGTTTAGCTGGGGGAAAAGGAATCAAACGTCCTGGAAGGAAGAGTTTTTAATTTCACTTTGGCTCAGTCTCATCGCCATGGGAGATTCCTTAAATAGAAACAAACCCACCAGCCCGTCCATATTTGTTTATAGACTTATTGGAGCCGGCGGAGCACAATATTTTCAATTTAGTCACAGCTGAACTTGTCAACCGCTGTTGTGTGAGCTATTCCAACGAGAGAACGTGAAATAACCAACGATTTGTACGTGCTGTGCTTATCCACAGTCCAATAGCATCTTGTCTTATCTGTTGTTAACTGTACTGGTGCAACGATCACCTGGTAGATGACTAGAGAGAATAAGTGGTAGTTTCCCAATATGTTTTTAAATACTGAGAGGATTTAAATGGAGTTGTACTGCGGTCGGTGGTCCTGATTTATTTGGTTTACCGCCGTCCTGTTTTCTTTCACATTGCTTCTGTTTAAATGCTTCTTAGTTTTACTGTCTGTTTTCCTCTTCTCCACAGATAAGCCCAGGTTGCTAAGCCACACCAGAAGTACCTCCCTAGACGGATCAGCGAAAACCTATGTGGCAATCAAGGTGGGGCTGCATGACTATGTAACTACATGACTACAGTTGCTCTTAATTCAATTAACCCCTCTCACATCCACTTGATACGATCAGTGTTTGCATCTCTACTATACCTGTAGAACATAGCATTTAGCATTGTAGCGTTACACTATTCCTAAAAGCTAGAACAATCTCCAAAGACCACAATGTTTTGCCAGCACCGGATTGTAAAATAGCAATTTGTGAGCCTCAATACATAGTTACAAACTGTTACCTTACAGACAATACGTAGTTACAGGCTGTTACCTTACAGACAATACGTAGTTACAGGCTGTTACCTTACAGACAATACGTAGTTACAGGCTGTTACCTTACAGACAATACGTAGTTACAAACTGTTACCTTACAGACAATACGTAGTTACAGGCTGTTACCTTACAGACAATACGTAGTTACAAACTGTTACCTTACAGACAATACGTAGTTACAGGCTGTTACCTTACAGACAATACGTAGTTACAGGCTGTTACCTTACAGACAATACGTAGTTACAGGCTGTTACCTTACAGACAATACGTAGTTACAGGCTGTTACCTTACAGACAATACGTAGTTACTGTAAGGCTGTTACCTTACAGACAATACGTAGTTACTGTAAGGCTGTTACCTTACAGACAATACGTAGTTACAGGCTGTTACCGTACAGACAATACGTAGTTACAGGCTGTTACCTTACAGACAATACGTAGTTACAGGCTGTTACCTTACAGACAATACGTAGTTACAGGCTGTTACCTTACAGACAATACGTAGTTACAGGCTGTTACCTTACAGACAATACGTAGTTACAGGCTGTTACCTTACAGACAATACGTAGTTACAGGCTGTTACCTTACAGACAATACGTAGTTACAGGCTGTTACCTTACAGACAATACGTAGTTACAGGCTGTTACCTTACAGACAATACGTAGTTACAGGCTGTTACCGTACAGACAATACGTAGTTACTGTAAGGCTGTTACCTTACAGACAATACGTAGTTACAGGCTGTTACCTTACAGACAATACGTAGTTACAGGCTGTTACCTTACAGACAATACGTAGTTACAGGCTGTTACCTTACAGACAATACGTAGTTACAGGCTGTTACCTTACAGACAATACGTAGTTACAGGCTGTTACCTTACAGACAATACGTAGTTACAGGCTGTTACCTTACAGACAATACGTAGTTACAGGCTGTTACCTTACAGACAATACGTAGTTACAAACTGTTACCTTACAGACAATACGTAGTTACAGGCTGTTACCTTACAGACAATACGTAGTTACAGGCTGTTACCTTACAGACAATACGTAGTTACAGGCTGTTACCTTACAGACAATACGTAGTTACAGGCTGTTACCTTACAGACAATACGTAGTTACAGGCTGTTACCTTACAGACAATACGTAGTTACAGGCGGTTACCTTACAGACAATACGTAGTTACAGGCGGTTACCTTACAGACAATACGTAGTTACAGGCTGTTACCTTACAGACAATACGTAGTTACAGGCTGTTACCTTACAGACAATACGTAGTTACAGGCTGTTACCTTACAGACAATACGTAGTTACAGGCTGTTACCTTACAGACAATACGTAGTTACAGGCTGTTACCTTACAGACAATACGTAGTTACAGGCTGTTACCTTACAGACAATACGTAGTTACAGGCTGTTACCTTACAGACAATACGTAGTTACTGTAAGGCTGTTACCTTACAGACAATACGTAGTTACTGTAAGGCTGTTACCTTACAGACAATACGTAGTTACTGTAAGGCTGTTACCTTACAGACAATACGTAGTTACAGGCTGTTACCTTACAGACAATACGTAGTTACAGGCTGTTACCTTACAGACAATACGTAGTTACAGGCTGTTACCTTACAGACAATACGTAGTTACAGGCTGTTACCTTACAGACAATACGTAGTTACAGGCTGTTACCTTACAGACAATACGTAGTTACAGGCTGTTACCTTACAGACAATACGTAGTTACAGGCTGTTACCTTACAGACAATACGTAGTTACAGGCTGTTACCTTACAGACAATACGTAGTTACAGGCTGTTACCTTACAGACAATACGTAGTTACAGGCTGTTACCTTACAGACAATACATAGTTACAGGCTGTTACCTTACAGACAATACGTAGTTACAGGCTGTTACCTTACAGACAATACGTAGTTACAGGCTGTTACCTTACAGACAATAATTTTGTCATCTGTCTTTTCAACATGTTTTAGTACCTTTCTTTGGAAACACAATTCATTAACATTGCCTTGTCATGGAGGATGGGATATGTTACAGATCCCTGTGTAGGTTATTCTAAAAGTCACATCAGAGGGACAGTTGATGTACATTATATGGCCTGTCTCTTCCTTGTAGTCTGACCAGGTCACGATAGACTGTTCACCATGCATGACCCATTTCCTTGCCATGGATGAAAGCTTTCTGCGTTCTGTAAACTGAAAGTCATGGGTGTTTCACAAGTTGTTGGTTTTCAATGGTAACAAAAGGCTTCCTTTCGCTCAAATTGTTTTGTTTCTCTTTTCCCTTTTAACACTAAATGATGCAGTATGATGATTGGTTGACGTCTGTAGGCTTGGGCCTTCATCTTTGGCTGTCGACAGTCTTTGATGCATAATAGTGTTTTGTTGTGCTGAACAACAAGAAAACTACAGCAACAACCATGTTGACTAATCAGTGATGCCCTCACACGCTTTGAATTTAAAACCAGAATCTATTAAGCCTGCTGTGTCCTGCCTGGTACTCTAACCCTTTAACATTTGCCCTCCCAGGAGGAGAGTGTCCCCACACCAGCCCAGCTAGCGGGGCCGAAGGGGACGTTGTCGGCCAAGGAGACGGTGTCGGCCAAGGAGACGGTGTCGGCCAAGGAGACGGTGTCGGCCAAGGAGGAGACGGACCAGACGCAGGACAACTTTAAGACACGGCGCTCTCAAGCCATCGCAGCTAAAGCGCTGGAAATCGAGAAGGTAAGAGGTCCCACTATCTAATGACTCCCAACTGCTAGCTAATACTCTGCTACTCTGCTAGCTAATACTCTGCTAGCTAATACTCTGCTACTCTGCTAGCTAATACTCTGCTACTCTGCTAGCTAATACTCTGCTACTCTGCTAGCTAATACTCTGCTACTCTGCTAGCTAATACTCTGCTAGCTAATACTCTGCTACTCTGCTAGCTAATACTCTGCTAGCTAATACTCTGCTACTCTGCTAGCTAATACTCTGCTACTCTGCTAGCTAATACTCTGCTAGCTAATACTCTGCTACTCTGCTAGCTAATACTCTGCTAGCTAATACTCTGCTACTCTGCTAGCTAATACTCTGCTAGCTAATTCTCTGCTACTCTGCTAGCTAATACTCTGCTACTCTGCTAGCTAATACTCTGCTAGCTAATACTCTGCTATTCTGCTAGTTAATACTCTGCTAGCTAATAATCTTCTACTCTGCTAGCTAATACTCTGCTAGCTAATAATCTGCTACTCTGCTAGCTAATAATCCGCTACTCTGCTAGCTAATACTCTGCTAGCTAATAATCTTCTACTCTGCTAGCTAATACTCTGCTAGATAATACTCTGCTAGCTAATAATCTGCTACTCTGCTAGCTAATACTCTGCTACTCTGCTAGCTAATACTTTGCTAGCTAATAATCTGCTACTCTGCTAGCTAATACTCTGCTACTCTGCTAGCTAATAATCTGCTACTCTGCTAGCTAATAATCTGCTACTCTGCTAGCTAATACTCTGCTACTCTGCTAGCTAATAATCTGCTACTCTGCTAGCTAATAATCTGCTACTCTGCTAGCTAATACTCTGCTACTCTGCTAGCTAATACTCTGCTAGCTAATAATCTTCTACTCTGCTAGCTAATACTCTGCTACTCTGCCAGCTAATACTCTGCTACTCTGCTAGCTAATACTCTGCTAGCTGTGTGGTAGTGTCGCTATCTCTAGTCCTAGTCCTAAACCTTTCCTCCATTTGGATTAATGGCTCTCTGAAACCCTATTGCATGTATATGGTGTCTCAGGAACATGTTGTTTTCATTTGAGCGAGAGGGAGGATGAGGATGAGTTGGCAGAAAGGACTTCTCAGTGTGCCAGCCCAGGCCTCCCTCTATACACAGACACACTGCATTACACTACCACTTATCTGTTCCTGTTAAACCAGGGCAGGAATGGCCCTGCAGTGTTCAGGCAGGCCACCCACGGTGTGGGTACTTCTTTTGGTATTATGTGAATACACACACACACTCTTACGCACTCTTACGCACAGATAAAACACAAACGCTTACCCTGCCCTTTCTCAACCAGGTCACAGCAGTTGTCGTTAGAGGCACCGGCTTGTAACATCTGTATTGAGATCAGCCAAATGCAGTGTGGAACACCAAGCCAAACTCACCAGACCTAACAGAAACAGGGATGGGTGAGGCTGGGGATGTGGCTGGAGTATAGGGCTAAGGCTGGGGATAGAGATGTGACTGGAGCTGCGGCTGGGGATATATCGGGGCAGACGGGGGGGATAGGGTTTGGAATAGGGTCGTGGCTGGTGCTTTGACTTAGGATGGGGTTGGAGCTGGCATGAGATTCAGACCTACACTGATTTAGTGTGATGGCTCCAGTCCATAGCTGTTTATTTACCTCCACATGGATGGAAGAGGCCGCCTCTTACCACCCCTGAGCCACGAGCACTCATCCCTGTATCCTGTCCTGAGCTTCAGAGGAGGCTGTTGAATGAGCACATTTGCAGTGAGGGATGAGGACTAGAAATAGACTCCATATGATTTGTATACTCATTGGGGTCAGTCGGGTCAATGTTCTTATAGTTTACTGCTTTAGCCTTATGCTTTACTGCTTTAGCCTTACTTACATAACATGTGGATTACGGGCTAGGAAAGCAAATGAGAAAACTGAGACATTTATTTATGCTAAGATCCAGTAACTTCCTCTTGAAATGCTCCTGTGTTACATTAGCGGAATTAAAAAAAAAAAATACAATCAAATCAGTCAGATAACAACCTAGCAGTTGACAATCCTTGATCTCATAAGCCTATATTTAATTGACGGTACTACACTTTTAAGCTTTAGCTTACATATTTTCCACTGATTTTTTTTTTAAAGCATGTTTTTACAACTACTATTAACTTTTTGGTTAGAGAAACGAGATGAAGTATCGTTTCAGCTGAATTTGAATATCGAAACCAAAGTGGCTGGCAGTTCTTTTCTGAAGAGTCCCTCCATTCATAATTTCTATCACTGTAACCTAAACATATACATTTCTCCCCTATTAGTCCCTGAGATGGAGGCTGTGTCCCAAATGGAGCCCTACTCCCTTTATGCTGCTCCAGTCCGGTCTGCAGTCAGCCCAGGCTGATTACGTGGCTGTTTTAATAATGTCCTCTGTGTATCAGGCCCTCCAGTCATTACATCCACTCATTACTCCACTTCCCTTATTAACTCAGGACCTCTCTCTGCCTGCCTGCCTCTCTGCCTGCCTGCCTGCCTCTCTGCCTGCCTGCCTGCCTCTCTGCCTGCCTGCCTCTCTGCCTGCCTGCTTGCCTCTCTGCCTGCCTGCCTGCCTGCCTGTCTCTCTGCCTGCCTGTCTCTCTGCCTGCCTGCCTCTCTGCCTGCCTGCCTCTCTGCCTGCCTGCCTCTCTGCCTGCCTGCCTCTCTGCCTGCCTGCCTCTCTGCCTGCCTGTCTCTCTGCCTGCCTGTCTCTCTGCCTGCCTGCCTCTCTGCCTGCCTGCCTCTCTGCCTGCCTGTCTCTCTGCCTGCCTGCCTCTCTGCCTGCCTGCCTCTCTGCCTGCCTGCCTCTCTGCCTGCCTCTCTGCCTGCCTGTTTGCCTCTGCCTGCCTGTTTGCCTCTGCCTGCCTGCTTGCCTCTGCCTGCCTGCTTGCCTCTCTGCCTGCCTGCTTGCCTCTCTGCCTGCCTGCTTGCCTCTCTGCCTGCCTGCTTGCCTCTCTGCCTGCCTGCTTGCCTCTCTGCCTGCCTGCTTGCCTCTCTGCCTGCCTGCTTGCCTCTCTGCCTGCTTGCCTCTTTGCCTGCTTGCCTCTCTGCCTACCTGCCTCTCTGCCTATCTGCCTCTGCTTGCCTGCCTCTCTGCCTCTACAGACAAAACCCCCAAATCTGTATCCGTTACGCTTACGTGCATAGTGCCTTCAGAAAGTATTCAGGCCCCTTGACTTTTTTCACATTTTGTTACGTCACAGCCGTATTCTAATATTGATTAAATAGTTTTCCCCCCTCATCAATCTACACACAATGCCCCATAATAACAAAGCAAAAAGTTTTTTAGACATTTTGACATAAAAAAGACTCATTACATTTACATAAGTATTCCAACCCTTTACTCAGTACTTTGTTGACGCACCTTTGGCAGCGATTACAACCTCGAGTCTTCTTGGGTATGACGCTACAAGCTTTCTCCCATTCTTCTCTTGCTGATCCTCTCAAGCTCTGTCAGGTTGGATGGGGAGCGATGCTGCACAGCTATTTTCAAGTCTTTAGAGATGTTCTATGCGGTTCAAGTCCAGGTTCTGGCTGGGCCGCTCAATGACAATTAGAGACTTTTCCCGAAGCCACTCCTATGTTTTCTTGGCTGTGTGCTTAAGGTTGTTGTCCCGTTCGGATGGTGAACTTTTGCCCCAGTTTGAGGTCCTGAGTGCTCTGGAGCAGCTTTTCATCAAGGATCTGTCTGTACTTTGCTCCGTTCATCTTTCCCTCGATCCTGACCAGTCTCCCAGTCCCTGCCACTGAAAAACATCCCCACAGCATGATGCTGCCACCACCATGCTTCACCATAGGGGTGGTGCCAGGTTTCTTCCAGACGTGACGCTTGGCTTTCAGGCCAAAGAGTTCAATCTTGGTTTCATCAGACCAGAGAATATTGTTTCTCATGGTCTGAGAGTTTTTAGATGCCTTTAAGGCAAACTCCAAGCGGGCTGTCGTGTGCCTTTTACTGAGGAGTGGCTTCCGTCTGGCCACTCTACCATAAAGGCCTGATAAGTGGAGTGCTGCAATGACGTCCTTCTGGAAGGTTCTCTCATCTCCACAGAGGAACTCTAGAGCTCTGTCAGAGGCACCATCAGGTTCTTGGTCACCTCCCTGACTAAGGCCCTTCTCTCCGATTGCACAGTTTGGCCGGGCGGCCAGCTCTAGGAAGAGTCTTGGTGGTTTCTAACTCCTTCCATTTAAGAATGACGGTGGCCACTGTGTTCTTGGGGACCTTCAATGCTGCAGAAATATTTTGGTACCCTTCCCCAGATCTGTACCTCGATACAATCCTGTCTTGGACAGTTTTTTTCCGACCTCATGGCTTGGTTTATGCTCTGACATGCACTGTCAACTGTGGGACCTTATATAGACAGGTGTGTGCCTTTCCAAATCATGTCCAATCTATTGAATTTACCGCAGGTGGACTCCAATCAAGTTGTAGAAACATCTCAAGGATGGTCAATGGAAATAGAATGCACCTGAGCTCAATTTCAAGTCTCATAGCAAAGGGTCTGATTACTTATGTAAATAAATAGGTGTTTATACATTTGTAAAACATTTCTAAAAACCTGTTTTTCACTTTGTCTTTATTTATTGTGTGTAAATTGCTGAGGATTTTAGATTTTTTAAATCCATTTTAGAATAAGGCTGTAACGTAACAAAATGTGGAACAAGTAAAGGGGTCTGAATACTTTCCAAAGGCACTGTACATGCATGCATACAGACACACAAGCAAGCAAACACACGTACCCCTATAATCCAGACCTCCACGTCTGCTCCAAATGTCCCCCTTCACCTCCTTACTTCCCCACTCTGAAGCCCTCAGCCCTGGCTTCTCAACCCATCCTGTATGGCCCTACCTCCAGTATCAGGTCTGGAGATCGGCCCCTGGCTCCCACCGCTGGGAGGTAGGGAGGAAAGACACACACACACACACACACACACACACACACACACACACACACACACACACACACACACACACACACACACACACACACACACACACACACACACACACAGGTGCAGGTTAAAACTTCCTGTTTTGTGAAGTAACAAGAGACCGCTTCTGTTCTGTGTTCAGAGTAAAGTTTGAGGAAACGCTACTCCCTAAATACTCTGTTATTAATACGCCATGACGCTCTTCCTCACACACATACAGAATTAAGAAAGTTTTTTTGAAGCTGCGGTAATGTCAAGGGAAATCATTAATTTTGAGTTAATTGTTCATCACAAGGCCTTTTCTTTCAAAACTCATTCTCACGCATACTTTTTTTAAGCTTCAAACATGTAGATTAGAAGATTGTATACAGGAACCTAATGAAGTGAACATGTAATCAGTGTCAACACACACTGTCGTTTGGGGAAATATCTTCTGTTTTGAAAGATGGCAAACATAATCTGACTGGTGTTAACAGTTGTTATTTGATTTATTTAAACAGGCAAGTCAGTTAAGAACAAATTCTTATTTACAATGACGCCTACCAAAAGGCAAAAGGCCTCCTGCGGGGACGGGGGCTGGGATTCAAAATAAACATGTAAAAATATACGACAAAACACACTTCATGACAAGAGACACCACAACACTACATAGAGACCAAAAGACAACAACATGGCAAGCAAGGCTGCAACAACTGACAACACAGCATGGCAGCAGCACAAAACATTATTGGGCACAGACCACAGCACAAAGGGCAAGAAGGTAGAGACAACAATACATCACTCGAAGCAGCCACAACTGTCAGTAAGAGTGTTCATGATTGAGTCTTTTGAATGAATAGATTGAGATAAAACTGTCCAGTTTGAGTGTTTGTTGCAGCTCGTTACAGTCGCTTGCTGCAACGAACTGAAAAGAGGAGCGACCCAGGGATGTGTGTGCTTTGGGGACCTTTAACAGAATGTGACTGGTAGAACGAGTGTTGTATGTGGAGGATGAGGGCTGCAGTAGATATCTCAGATAGGGGGGAGTGAGGCCTAAGAGGGTTTTATAAATAAGCATCAACCAGTGTGTCTTGTGACGGGTATACAGAGCTGACCAGTTTACAGAGGAGTATAGAGTGCAGTGATGTTGTCCTATAAGGAGCATTGGTGGCAAATCTAATGGTAAAGGACATCTAGCTGCTCGAGAGTACCCTTACCTAGCTGGTGGGTACTGTGAGATGTGACAACATTCCTTTCGTCACGTTCGTGTTACTTGTTTCTTTATGCATCTTCAAACCTGGAACACAATTTTCTCTCCTTCACAAATAAGCTTACCCTCTCTGAAGGTAAATGAACAAGTTACTCTTATAGCACGGTGTAGTGATCAAATGTATCCTAAGTTCAGCCTGTATTCATTGTTTCCCTATTTGATCAAACTGTTTCAGAATAAAGTAGAAACTGAATAAAGTAGAACGTTTCCTTCTGACCAGGAGACAAAAGTTGTTTAAAGAGGAAGTTGGCCACACGTGTAGTTTTGTCTCTCTCTTCCCTCTGTGGTTGGTGTCAGTCCAACCCTGTCATTATGTGAACCGTTGGCTACGGGTGACATGATGGGCTACACAGCCTACGGACATTAAAGGCTGATCCTGAGATCACATACGTCATGTTATGTGTGGGATTGAGCCTGGGCAGAGTCAGATAAAAAATTTAAAGCAGCACGCACCTTTTGGTCACATGATACCTCGTCGTTCCATGCATTGCTAGAATCCCAAATAGCAACATTCACAAGGGGACGATAGCAGAGGTTTTCTTGTTGTCTTCGCAGTTGTGGTGAAAGCAAAGAAGAAACACGTTCTTCTCTTCCCTTGCTAGCGAGCTTTATAATTAAATAATATGCCCTGGCAAATAGCATTTTACTGGCTAGTGAAACGTTCAAAATTATCCAAGTTTAATGTGCTGCTTGAATGTATTCACTTCCTTATCAGCTAAAAATCAAATGTTATTTTTCCTCAGAGAAAAAAGCACATGGCTACATCTGTTTTTACCTTTTCAAAATAGCCTAGAATCACGTAGTTATTATTTCTAAAAAATAATAAATTTGGGGTAGGAATTCTAAGCCTGCAATTTAGTTTGTTTTATTGTTTGAACAGTCACAAAGATTATATTTGGTTATCAATGCAAAATAGTCTGCTTATTTGATGCAGCATTCTAATGCCAAGCTAAACCAAGCTGGAACAATCTTGAAGTTGTGATTTTTGAAGTTGATTGGGAACCACAACATAATTATTTTGTGAAACAACTTTGTGCCAGAAGAGAATAAGGAGAAAAAACAATTTTCCTGCTTCCATTTGAACCGAGCGAGTGTGGTACAATATAGAGCCCCTGCCACTGGGCAATGAATTGTTTGCTCCGTCACAATGTTTTGAGTGAAGCAAAACTCTTGTCGAAAGCAACAACGGCAGGACTATGTACTACAAAGAGCCTCCCATTTTGTGACAAAACGATATTCATATACTGCGTTTCCCCCTTAGCGTGCCGAGCCTCTGAAGCATCAGTCTCGAAGGATAACATCTCCCACATTCAGGATATTTCTGTCAGTGTCATATTTCAGAAATTTTTACAGTATTTGTTTGTTTTGTTGTACTTTGTCCTGAGCATGTGTTTGTGATTAGTTTTACAAATAAGACCACTTACAGTGAGCCCAAAAAATATTGGGACAGTGACCATTTTGTTGTTGTTTTGGCTCTAAACTGCAGCACTTTGGTTAATGCCTTTCTTGGGTAAACGTTTTCAATTTGAGTGCCGATTTTACTCTAGTATCTTGTAGAATTGACTCTCTAGAATCTAACCCTCGTATGTGTTCTATAATCTTATCTACATCTGCAACACACCTCTGCAGGTCATTGCAGTTCTGCTCCAGTTCGGAGAGCAGCCTACAGGCCTGCACAATGTGGGTTAGGGATGCGGGAATGAGCAGATAACTGGCTGTGTTAACTGCCTCAGCATGCTGCAGCTAGCTGAGCTGAGGGGATTTTCAGGGCAATGGAGAGACTGAGTGAGAGAGCTAAAACGATGGGATGGACTGAAAGATGGGGAGAGAGAGAGAGAGAGAACGTGGGAGACCTTGAGACGTTTGGAGGCTGGAGGCACAAACTGCATTTATTTGAATTTACTCTTAATTAGCAGCTAGATACAGCAGAGAAGAGACTCCTCATTTCGTCTCTTTCAGGAGAGTATGGTGGAGTGTGTATAATTTCAGTTGACCCTTCAAATACCTCAGGTTGTAGCAGGTGTGACAGGTCTTATGCAGGAATTCCCAGTTGAATGTGGATTCACTGATACCATATAAGTCCTTGTCTAAAAGATCAGTTTAGACTACTGAGTTAATGAGCAAAACCTTAGAATATGTGCTTGATACGCCCTGTGTATATTTGTTTTATTTTATATAATAGGGTGAACTTTCCCATGCGTCTTGGCCTATTTTCATCCTCATTGTTTCAGGTTAGACATACTATTATTCCCCTGACCTTTGAAAGTACTGTGGTTCTCCATGACTTGACTTGGCCCACCCAACTGAAGTCTCTCCTACTGTTTGGCCATTGAGCCCTCAGCCCTGTGCTAGTGGCCATTGTTTAGATGTTGTAGTGTTAAGAACCTACTACTAACCTTCTACCTTCTGTCCTGTTCTACTAAGCTAACATATGGAATTGTTTTAAGATGGTCATACCAACGATCTTTTAGCTATTAGATGTTTCTATTTTTTAAATTTTTGGACCCCTTTAGATAGATAAGAAAGAAAAAAGAAAACAAATATTTGATCAATTGAATTTGGCCTTACTGAACCTTTTTAGATAAAACAATACTAAATATATTCACGTCACAAAATAATTGATTAAAACACAGTTTTGCAATGAAGGTCTACAGTAGCCTCAGCAGCACATTTGTGGCCTGCTGGAGGTCAATTTTCAGGGCTCTGGCAGTGCTCCTCCTTGCACAAAGGCAGAGGTAGCGGTCCTGCTGCTGGGTTGTTGCCCTCCTACGGCCTCCTCCACGTCTCCTGATGTACTGGCCTGTCTCCTGGTAGCGCCTCCATGCTCTGGACACTACGCTGACAGACACAGCAAACCTTCTTGCTACAGCTCGCATTGATGTGCCATCCTGGATGAGCTGCACTACCTGAGCCACTTGTGTGGGTTGTAGACTCCGTCTCATGCTACCACTAGAGTGAAAGCACCACCAGCATTCAAAAGTGACCAAAACATCAGCCAGGAAGCATAGGAACTGAGAAGTGGTCTGTGGTCACCATCTGCAGAACCACTCCTTTATTGGGGGTGTCTTGCTAATTGCCTATAATTTCCACCTTTTGTCTATTCCATTTGCACAACAGCATGTGAAATGTATTGTCAATCAGTGTTGCTTCCTAAGTGGACAGTTTGATTTCACAGAAGTGTGATTGACCATGGAGTTACATTGTGTTGTTTAAGTGTTCCCTTTATTTTTTTGAGCAGTGTATTTTACCACTGGAAAGAACAGTTGCCACTAATACATTTTTTGGGGGGGGAACTACTGTACATACAGTAACTTCTTTAGTGACTTAGAAATACTTCTATCTCCATAATGTTGAATTAAGCCAGTGTTTTAGTTATTGTAATTCTTTCAGGGAGTCAATCGCCAACGAAGACGTCGTTCAAAGCTCACACAGTGTGGGCTAACGGTTTCATTGGTTTTAAAAGCTCACACAGTGTGGGCTAAAGGTTTCATTGGTTTTAAAAGCCCACACAGTGTGGGCTAAAGGTTTCATTGGTTTTAAAAGCTCACACAGTGTGGGCTGAAGGTTTCATTGGTTTTAAAAGCTCACACAGTGTGGGCTAACGGTTTCATTGGTGTTAAAAGCTCACACAGTGTGGGCTGAAGGTTTCATTGGTTTTAAAAGCTCACACAGTGTGGGTTGAAGGTTTCATTGGTGTTAAAAGCTCACACAGTGTGGGCTAAAGGTTTCATTGGTTTTAAAAGCTCACACAGTGTGGGCTAAAGGTTTCATTGGTTTTAAAAGCTCACACAGTGTGGGCTGAAGGTTTCATTGGTTTTAAAAGCTCACACAGTGTGGGCTAACGGTTTCATTGGTTTTAAAAGCTCACACAGTGTGGGCTAAAGGTTTCATTGGTTTTAAAAGCTCACACAGTGTGGGCTAACGGTTTCATTGGTTTTAAAAGCTCACACAGTGTGGGCTAAAGGTTTCATTGGTTTTAAAAGCTCACACAGTGTGGGCTAAAGGTTTCATTGGTTTTAAAAGCCCACACAGTGTGGGCTAACGGTTTCATTGGTTTTAAAAGCCCACACAGTGTGGGCTAACGGTTTCATTGGTTTTAAAAGCTCACACAGTGTGGGCTAAATGGTTTCATTGGTTTTAAAAGCTCACACAGTGTGGGCTAACGGTTTCATTGGTTTTAAAAGCTCACACAGTGTGGGCTGAAGGTTTCATTGGTTTTAAAAGCTCACACAGTGTGGGCTAACGGTTTCATTGGTTTTAAAAGCTCACACAGTGTGGGCTAACGGTTTCATTGGTTTTAAAAGCTCACACAGTGTGGGCTAAAGGTTTCATTGGTTTTAAAAGCTCACACAGTGTGGGCTAACGGTTTCATTGGTTTTAAAAGCTCACACAGTGTGGGCTGAAGGTCTCATTGGTTTTAAAAGCTCACACAGTGTGGGCTAAAGGTTTCATTGGTTTTAAAAGCTCACACAGTGTGGGCTGAAGGTTTCATTGGTTTTAAAAGCTCACACAGTGTGGGCTGAAGGTTTCATTGGTTTTAAAAGCTCACACAGTGTGGGCTGAAGGTTTCATTGGTGTTAAAAGCTCACACAGTGTGGGCTAACGGTTTCATTGGTGTTAAAAGCAACAGTAAAGCTTAGCCTGCCGCTAGCAGGCTCCAGTCAACTTTCATGGAGGGTTTTTGTTTGGCTCTGATGTCCCACTAGGGTGGGGCGAGAATAGGGGGCTTGGCAGGATTATATTAGCTGAACCCTTGTCCCAGACTGCTCTCTATGCCCTTGTGCCCTCCTTCATAGGACACTTTTATAGGGAACTTCATGGGGCACTTATTAGGGGACTTCAGAGGAGGCTTGGCAATAGGAGTTGAACTCTAGAGCTGAACCCATGTCCCAGACTGCTCCCTCTCTTTGTGAGGGCACTTCAAAAGGAAATTTGGTGTGAAAACCACTCGTTCCAGACCTAGCTAGAGTGCTGACCTCCAGGAGGGATCAATCACACACACACACACACACACACACACACACACACACACACAGTTCACTTACACCCCCCCCAGGTGATACAGACCTACTGCCCAGTGGGATAGCATCTGGTTGGCACTCTAGCCCTGGCTTAATAGAGAGGTTATCAGCCCTTTCTAGTGTGGCAGGCTGTAAAACCAGAGCTGCCTGCTGGACATGAGTCTGTTAGTTACCATGTGGAGGAACTGAACCGCTAACAGACTGCTAATATAACACCTTCGCTCCATTTTGTTCCAATGGAAGGTTGGACACACATGCTTGCACACACCTGTTTCGTTGAATACACCTACTTGTCAGAAAATGTGGGTTCGTTAAGTTCACAGTAAAGTGTTGGAACGAGAAGTAGGTCTGAACCTGAGTGTTCTCTACTTGTGTTACAGCTATTAAACACACTTTGAAGCGAAGGTGTCAGTGCACATTGTACAACTTCATAGTTCAGTTATATGAATGTGACGCTAGCTTCTCCTGCTTCTGAATGTGCTTTATTCCTGGTTCATGTGACTGACTTGCCTCGTTAAATATAATTTTTTTAATAAATGTGGTGGTACGTTTGTTATGCAATCAATGACTGTCTTTGTACTTTATGTTATTGATTCTATGGTGGTTCATCAATTTCCATATTAGGATGATGTTTTTCTACTGTGTTTTCAGAACAGTGCACACTGGAGGGTTTGTGTACATTGCTAATGTAGGACTGTGAGGTGTTTTAGAACAGCAGACTATGGTTTGAATGGTTTGTATAATGTAGGGATTTGTGTGCGTGTCTCTCTGTGCGTGTGTGCAGCGGTACAAGCAGGACTGCGAGACATTTGGCACGGTGGTGAAGATGCTGGTTATCAAGGAGCCCAGCCTGGAGAAGATGCTTCAGAACCCTCTGAAGGACAACTTGATTGAGATCAGGGAGCGTTGCCTTGACGACCTCCGACACTTCATCATAGAGCTGGACCAGGTCATAAAGCCCCAACCATCAACATGAGGGGGAACCACAAATCCCTTACTACATGGCAGGATTGATGGACCAGAGGTGGAGTTTGGCCGGTGGTATAGACATTGTGAGAGGAGGCAACCCTGTGTGATATTCTCTCAATACTGTGTCAATAAGAGAGAAACTTTCAAGTAACTTGATTTTATTGAAAACATGCTTAATTGAGAATAAGTGTTTTATTTTCACCAACCTTTTCTGAGTTGAGATACAAGTCCAGATCTACCACTCAGATGTTTTCTAAATATAACTTAAAAAACCTAAGCCTGTGCAACATTAACCAATTAAAAACTGTTCTGTAGCAATGAGGTTTGTACAGTAAGCTAAAGGCCAAATACATTATCACTGCATGTTGGCTTCGCTTTAATTTCCCTGCCAATGCATTGTTGTTCGGACCATTTAAAAATATATATATTTCCAAATTTGAGGTAAGCTATATGATCACACAGTAATATAGATCAGTTGTTGTATTACTTGTGAGTCGAAGCTAAGTGAGCATATTTAAATAATTTGCTTTTAATTTTACTGGGCTGATGGTGCCTGTATCTGATGGTCAGTCTCAGCAGTCCGCCTCTCAACATCCCTCTACTCTCCCTTTCCTCCGCTGACACTGACCAAAAAGGACACGGTCATCCAGCTGATGGCGGATCTCGACTCGCATCATTCTCTCTCTCTCCTAATAAATCTCACAGTATCTGTAGCTTTCCTTCACGCCTGCTACGTTACTGCAGACACGGTAATCTGAGCCATCCGATTGGCCAGCGGTAGGCGTTTAGTGCACTTCATTTGCTCTGCAGGCCCGCCGGGAACGCAGAGTTTGTACCTTCAGACAAATGAAATGGTTCAAAATCGAAACCCTTCGCCTACCCGGCGTGCAGGGCAGCTGAATCAAGTGCACCTACCCGCAACAGCGCAAGACAAAAAAATTATACAAACTCAAGGAATTTTTATTTTTATTTTTTGTACATAAATGTTTGGGATTGACAAGAAATGCCTTTGAGATCGACCAGTTGGTCGCCACTGCTTTGGGGGTCATAGAAGAAAATTTGGGGAAAAACGAAGCGTTCTAATTTGATTGGCTTGTTACAATGCTGTTCTAGATTTCAGACTTGAAAAGAGAATTCTGCCATCATTACTCTAAATGTCCACCTGTCATTTCTTTACTCTGTCATCCACTACTACTGGCTTTCTGACCAAGTTGTAAACAACCTAATCATACAGAGTTTGCATATTTTTGTGTATTTACTGTCATATGTTCTGAAGTTCTTTACATCTTATTTTCTATTTGGTAATAAAAGTGATGTAACAACTGGTTCTCTACACTATAATCCTTCTTTATACAGTACTAGTTCTGTACCAGCTTTTTGGGACGGAAGAAAATCACATTCTCATTACGTATATATTTTTTATTACAATTATTATTATTAGCATCAATCTTAGCCTTTATATTCCAGTTTTTACATTTATACAGATTACTGATCTGTTTACAATACAATATGACCCATAAATAAAATATTCAACCCAACCAGGCCCTATATAGTACATGTGATAGCCCTGTCAGGGCTGTAACTGCATTAAAAAGCACATGTAGAAATATCCTGGGCCCGGTTTCCCGATAGCGATGGAACTTAGGTTTACAAGTGTTTTTTTAACGATGCATCTTTCCTACAACGGTTGAAAGATGTAGCATGTGTTTCCCAAAACGCCACGCAGAGAGAACGGTCACTTAGTGCATCGTTGGGAGTATGTGTTGATAGTGATGGGATCGAAAGAAAGGAATGCTGCTCTCGGATCAGCTCTCTATTCAAATCTTACCTTAACATTAGAATTATTTCACAATACTTACGACTGATCAGCTCCTAGAGCGTGATTACCACCTATGGCTGCAAATGTTGATGTGGTTTATTCTAATGCTTATTATACCCAATAGAAATGCATTACATCACCGATTTGGCACACCATGTTAGGCTACACATTTGATTTGACATTAAATATATTGAGACAAATTAGACTGTAGCCTACAAGTAGCAAATTGGAACTCAATTGACCGAACATGAAATGTATTTAAATATGATTTGAAAAATGCCTATATCCTACTGTTTATATTTTAAAGCAGTCATCCTGTTTTTTTTATTTTTATGTTTTTATATGCTGATTGTATCAATTGCAAAGACCTTAGGCAACATTGTATTTGTAGTCAACTTTGATCTGATGTTATCGGTGGTCACAGGGAGACTGATAGAATCAAATGGTTTATGTTTATCTTCTGTGTATAAAGTGACGACGCGGGAGGGCAACAAAGCAGCTGATGCACTTAGCTGTTATACAAATGGTCTGAAGCAGGCGTAACACCGTACCCAAACCGCGCTCGCCATCCCCAAACCGGGCTCGCGCACACCATCGTGTGAAAATTTATTTTGTCCCCACCACACCAGATGCGATCAGGACACGCAGGTTGAAATATCAAAACAAACTGAACCAATTATATACATTTGGGGGCAGGTTGAAAAGCATTAACATTTATGGCAATTTAGCTAGCTAGCTTGCTGTTGCTAGCTAATTTGTCCTGGGATATAAACATTTGGTTATTTTACCTGAAATGCACAAGGTCTTCTACTCCGACAATTAATCGACACATAAAACGGTCACCCGAATCGTTTCTAGTCATCTCTCCTCCTTCCAGGCTTTTTCTTCTTTGGACTTTATATGGCGATTGGAAACTTACTTTCATAAAAAGGTGTATTACCACGCCCGACCGACCTCGGTTCATTTTGCTATCACCCATGTGGGTATAACCAATGAGAAGTTGGCACGTAGGTATATGCTTCTATAAACCAATGAGGAGATGGGAGAGGCAGGACTGGCACTGCGTTCAGCGTCACAAATAGAACTGACTTCTATTTTAGCGCTTGGCAATGTAGATTCAGTGATTGAATAACATGTATGTTTAAATTTTATTTTGCGACGCGAGCGGTGTGGTCAGCATGTTAGCTTAAGAGCGTTTTCAAGTGCAACGTTAAAGATGGTTTTGAGAAACAGCTTGGCGATTTAACAATGATCCTACGAAGGTTCTAACGGTGAACTGGGCCTTAAAGCTGGAATATGTCACTTATTTTGAGTGACCCGACCAAATTCACAGAGATGTGAGTTATAGATCTGTCATTCTCATTGAAAGCAAGTCTAAGAGGTGGTAGATCTGTTCTATGTGAGCTATTTCTATGCTTCCCATTCTTAAGTTTAGTTTTTGCGTCTTTGTTTAGTACAGCTGAAAATAAAACATGTTGGGTTATGGAAAATATATTTCACAGCGGTTTAGATGTTTTTTTATTTATCCTTTATTTAAGTAGGCATGTCAGTTAAGAACAAATTCTTATTTACAATGATGGCCTACTGGGGAACAGTGGGTTAACTGACTTGTTCAGGGGGCAGAATGACAGATTTGTACCTTGTCAGCTCAGGGTTTTGATCCAGCAACCTTTAGGTTACTGGCCCAACGCTCTAACCACTAGGCTACCTGCTGGTTACTGGCCCAACGCTCTAACCACTAGGCTACCTGCTGGTTACAGGCCCAACACTCTAACCACTAGGCTACCTGCTGGTTACTGGCCCAACGCTAACCACTAGGCTACCTGCTGGTTACTGGCCCAACACTCTAACCACTAGGCTACCTGCTGGTTACTGGCCCAACACTCTAACCACTAGGCTACCTGCTGGTTACTGGCCCAACACTCTAACCACTAGGCTACCTGCTGGTTACTGGCCCAACGCTCTAACCACTAGGCTACCTGCCCCCCCAAATGGTACTATACTTGCTTGTTCTGTCACACAAACTGAAATTAGGGGACCTATTCAAATTTTAGCAACCAGGAAATAGCTTTTGGGAAACCAGGCCCAGGGTCAAACTGCACTCTGCATACCTTTGCTGGCAGCATATCATATTTTTCATTTTTCAAAACCTGGTTAAGAAAAGAGAAGGTTCTTTGATAACGGCTATCAGTTTTGTCTTTCAATGCCATTCCACTACAAAAACATTTGACTCAGGGTTATAAAAAAAAAATACACTTTACAATATATACATTAATATCTGCACTGTTAAATAGTCATTTCCGTTAGTCTCTAAATGGTGTTTTTATAAATACATTTGTTCAGAGTTATTTGCATACATTTTTTTTTTATACAATTATGTTAACAGCTTTGAAATGTGTTTATGCGTGTTCTGTTTTTGTTGAAATGTGTTGTTTTTGTTGTAATGCATTTCAATAATAGGATCAGAACCATGTTAACATGTACTACATCCAGTTGGCAAGACAGTTTTAACAAGCGGGCCATTTCTGTATTCACAATAGTGGCAACAACAAGAGATTCAGAAGGGGGTTGCAGACAGAGTATCATTTAAAAGTGGACCGACAGGGGCCCGTAAAACATCCAGTCTTATGAAATGATACAGTTCTTCCCCTTGTGCCCCTTCTTCTTTTTGGACATAGTCCGTGGGCCTGCTCCGTAAGGCGGGGAGGGCAGGCCTGCCACGGGGCTGGGCAGGCCATCATAGTAGTGTCTGTGTGTCTGGGGGATGGGCTGGCCCAGGAAGAAGCCTTCCTCCTCAGACTCGGAGGAAGAAGAGGAGCAGGTGGAGCACCAGTCATCCTCGTCCCTGTCCCCACACAACCCCATGAACCTCTCCATGGCTGGGCCTTGCTGGAGTCTGTAGTCTGAGGTGGCTTGGTGGGGATGGCGGTGGGGATGCTGGGTCTGGCCATACCCCTGCTGGTTGGGCAGGAAGGCCAGCTGCTGGGGCCTCTTTGAGCTGAAGCCGTGTCCTCCATGACCTCTGTGGTCCTCTTTGAAGTATATGCGATTGGCCCTCTCCTTGGGCACCAGGTGGAGAGCGTTGTCGGAGCGTGACTTGCGGCTGCGGCGTCTCCTGTGGTGGTGGTTGTGATAGCGGCCGGAGCCCGAGTCACCAAGCTCCTGGTCCTGCTCCTCGAAATGGTATGCTCGCCGCCGCGTCCGCTCGCTCATCGGGGGCTGGCGCACCTGCAGGTCACCATAGCGACTGTTGTCCACGACGTCTGGGGAGAACTTCACCTGTTGGGGTCGAGACTGGGATCGAGTCCGTCTCAACGCCGGGACATGAGGAGGCTTGGGGGGAGAGGGAAGAGGGGCCTTCTCTTCTTCCTCTGGTACGCTCTCCTCCTGCTCCAGCTCAGACGTAAGGCTCTTCAGAGAATTGGCACTGCGGTGTAACATGGAGGAGTTGAGAGTTCCCATGTTGCTTGTGTTCTCACAGTCTCTCTCAGCCTCGAGTTCCTGGAAGCTCTGTAAGGAGTAGACCAGAGGTCTCTCTTTACTGTCGCCATCTACAGAGACACCTGGAAGAAGAGCGGGAGAGATAATGACATGTATTTGTACAAGTTGTCTTTTCACCACAGTGCTGTTTCAAAGAACATTCTGCCATCACAGAACATTGAACATTAGGATGCAAATCAGATCAAGACCTGGTCATTTCTCGGGGCCGGTTTCCGGGACAGATCAAGCCTAGTACTGGACTAAAAGGCTATTTGAATAGAGATGTAACATGTCTTACCCGTGATGTTGGACAGTGCCAGTGAGTCCATGGAGTCCCTGACACTCTGATCTGTCTGTTTCACCTTGTCTGTGATGCACTCCAGAGAGTTGTCATACCACTGCTTCTCCTCCCTCTGGAAGCTGGTACCTCCGATGCTCCCAGCGCCGTGCTCCAGCTCCTGGAGCTTCCTACTGCTGGCCGGGCCAGGGTGGCTCCCGTAGGCCGAATCCCCCAGCCCGTCCTGGGACTGGGCCCAGTACACATCTGTCTGGTACTTCTTACTGGCCAGGCTCTGGCTGCCTGACCCTCCTCCACATCCTCCTCCAGTCTCAGCCCTAGAGCCCTGAGGCTCACACTGTTTCATCTTGACCTCAGCCTCGGTCATCCACAGATCGGTTGGAGGTCTGGAGTCGACCACCTCACCTTGCTGGAAGACTCCGTGCTCCCCGAACTTGAGCAGCAGCTGGGTCATGTAGTCCTCGTGCTCGGCCCACTCCTCCTCGTCCCGGTCCTCGGGGCCCTCGGTGTCCTCCCTCCCCCTCCAGAAGCACTCCTCGTTGGTTAAACCCAGGTGGGCCAGCTTGTTGGTGAGCGTATCGGTGTCTGGGTTACCGGTAAACCCGGGGAACTTGTAGTTGACGGAGGGTGAGAAGAGGAGCGACTGGCGGCACTGGTCGGCTGAGCGGCTGCTCTTGCCCATGCGTACGCTGCGGCGGGACTCACGGGAGCGCGTCGACTGGAAGGCGGAGTCGGAGGAGTCTGAGGCGTGGACGTCCTCTCCCAGACTGCAGGCCTTGGAGCAGTAGATCCGGCCCTGCTTGGGCAGGAAGGGACAGCCCAGCAGAGAGCTCTTACACTGGGCACAGCAGAAACAACCCTTGGTGGCGTGCCAGTGGAGACCGTCGTACGTCATCTGGGCATGGTCCACACCTACGGGAAAGGAGAAAGACTTTGGTTAGCACAGATGTGAGGAAATATTTGTTTGTATTTTGTGAAACACTTTTGTGGTGTGATTCCCTGAACCATTGTCAAGTTCCTTATAGGCATGTGTCATATAGCATGTTCATACTGTCTGAAAATATTGACATGATACATTTTGTTTTGATATTCTGCATTGGATTACTAACCAGGGCTATGCTGACCTTTACAAGGAGCACGTGTGCCTAAGGCAGACATGGGCAAACTACGGCCCGCGGGACACATACGGCCCGTTAGGCTTTTTAATCCGGCCCGCCGAACTTGTCCAAATTATAGTAAAAACCTCCTTTTTTTCCCCTTTCCCTGCAATGCCCACGTTTCCCCAATAGATGGCGCACTCAAAACACATTGACCGTTGTTGGAGTGGCGCGTATTTCTCTTTATTTCACTTTAATTTTCACTTCGTTTCACGTCACCATTAAGCCCTTCTGTGAAAATGAGCGGACCAAAGAGAAGGAAAGTGGACAGCGAATGCCGAGTGTTTAATAAGGAGTGGACAACAAAATACTTCTTCACTGAAGTCCGATCAACGGCTGTATGTCTGATATGCCAAGAAGCTGTTGCGGTTTTCAAAGAGTACAATATCAGCCGTCACTTTGCCACGAAGCATGCAAACTATGCTAGCAAGCAGTCAACACAAGAACGGGCGGCGAAATAGTATGTAAATGCCATATCTTGCATATTCCTTGAGACAAATTTATTAACTGATAAGGGCTATTTTTCACATTTGAAAGACAGTTAATAAATTGGGTTGTAGTGTTCTTACTGTGCTATGAGGTTTGCACACACTACATTTAATGCTTTAGTATATCCGGCCCAAACACTCCCTCCAAATGCTCCTGGCCCGGCCCCTCTGTCAAATTTTAGAACCCATTGTGGCCCGCGAGTCAAAAAGTTTGCCCACCCCTGGCCTAAGGTGAGAGAGATGTAGGCACACGCAAAGACATTTAGATCAATAAAAAAGATTTAAGGTTTTAAAGCAATGTGTACTGGTGCTCCTAAATTGAAAAAATCCAGATTGCACAGCAGAATATTTAGGTACATATGTGTGTAAAATGTAATGTAATGTCACTGTATAGAGCCCTGCTAACACACTCACTGCCTAAAAAACATTGATAGTAAACTGTTAGGTAATGTCTATGTCTGTTAATTTTAGTTTCTGCCATTTTCTTCACAATGGCAGAAGCAGTGGTCAGTATGCGTATCGTCAGGGCTTACCAATGTGTTCCCCGCAGGCCTTGCAGTACTCGGCATAGAGAGACTCAAAGCAACCGCAGCAATATGGCCGACCATCCTTCATGATGTAACGTTGCCCCCCCAGCACCGTCTCACATTCAAAACAGGAGAAGTGCTTCATGTGCCAGTGCCGCCCCTCCGCCTCCGTACACTCGTCAGAAAAGATAACCTGAAGATGGAAACATTAACGCAGTTAGATGAGAAGTGGTTTGGTCTAGTGATTATTGCTGTTTTGCCTCCAGAGAACATATGCCTGTGTTGGTGAGTTTGAATCTGACTCAGCGTGGTTTTATGTGTCGGCCAGAGTATGTGAGCGGAGTGTGCCCAATTTGACTGGACTGTGGAGCGAGATTCCCGAAGGCTGGAGCATCGGCTTTCTCGCCCGCTCCAATTTCGATCCAGTAGTGCCCACTCGAGCTCAGGCCAGCCAGCCCCAGCATGCATTTATAGTCTACTTGTGTGCTGCTATAGCCCCTTGCTTTAGCTACTGTCATGGAGTTCACTATATATTTTCATAAAGAAACTGATAAAACACACAAGTGCAAAATCAAGGTGATTTAAAAAGATGAGGACCAAGAGCAAGAGAGGGAGAGCTGTGATGTACAACTACAGAATCATACAATCTACAACTAAAGAATCATACAATCTACAACTAAAGAATCATACAATCTACAACTAAAGAATCATACAATCTACAACTAAAGAATCATACAATCTACAACTAAAGAATCATACAATTTACAACTAAAGAATCATACAATCTACAACTAAAGAATCATACAATCTACAACTAAAGAATCATACAATCTACAACTAAAGAATCATTCAATTTACAACTAAAGAATCATTCAATTTACAACTAAAGAATCATACAATTTACAACTAAAGAATCATACAATCTACAACTAAAGAATCATATAATCTACAACTAAAGAATCATAGTGTAATCTGAAAATACACATATTCCCTGAAAGCATGATGGTGTACTTACTATGTGCACATGCTAAAAGAAAGGAATGAGGTGGATAGATAACTAAGTGTGTCATTTTAGCAAAGTAGTTATAAACTATAAATCAGATCTCTTAACAGAACAAAAATGAACAGAACTTTTATCTATATAATAGGCCATCATTGATTTTGGCCCAATAGGCCTGGTATATTCCAACTTTCAAGAAGCTTTCTGTTTTGATTGGGTTATTTTGCCGAAGCGTGTTTAGCATCCCCAGTGGCTCTGCAAGTCTGGAGAGAATATTCTCCGCTGTTGGCCGGCTCTCCAGGCACAATCGCATGAGCCTGAAGCCACAGACTCTGGACAAACTTGTTTTTCAAAAAATGAATTCAAAGGCACTGTAGACTGAGCCTAATAAGGCATTTTTCGTTAAATTTGTATTTCATTCTAAGTAAATCACAGCCTATATGCACAATTTATAGACTATAATAATTGAATAGAATTAAACGTTTAAATGCTGAGCGCTTTATGTTCCTACCAGCCTAGTATTCAGCACACAAATGCTTCAGAATGTATTTCTTTGTAGGCTATAGCCTTGAAATAATGGGAATAATGTAGCCTAAATAATTAATTTCCGTTCCTTCTTAGGCTCCCTGTCTGGCTCCTGACCTATTTAGTGTTTATATGCTGTTTAATATCGAGGCTGTATCACAACCGGCCGTGATTGGGAGTCCCATAGGGCGGCGCACAATTGGCCCTGTGTTGACCCGTGTAGGCCGTCATTGAAAATAAGAATTTGTTCTAAACTGAATTGCCTAGTTTTGAAATGATGTGAGCTTCTTACATTAACTTTTCCATGTTTATTCAAATCCATATGTTTTAGTTCCAAAAACAAATGGTAGGTCCTGGTGTCACAAAAATAGATGGATGTTGGTTAAATTGCAGTGGTGCAAAGTATTTAAGTAAAAAATAATTTTAAAGAACTACATAGATAGTTTTTTGGGGTATCTGTACTATTTATCATTTTGACTACTTTTACTTTTACTTCACTACATTCCTAAAGAAAATAATGTATTTTCTACTCCATACATTTTCAATGACACCCAAAAGTACAGTTTGAATGCTTAGCAGGACAGGAAAATGGTCTAATTCACACACTTATCAAGAGAACATCCCCGGTCATCCCTACTGCCTCTGATCTGGCGGACTCACTAAACACGTGCTTTGTTTGTAAATGATGTCTGAGTGTTGGAGCGTGCCCCTGGCTATCTGTAATGATGTCTGAGTGTTGGAGCGTGCCCCTGGCTATCTGTAATGATGTCTGAGTGTTGGAGCGTGCCCCTGGCTATCTGTAATGATGTCTGAGTGTTGGAGCGTGCCCCTGGCTATCTGTAATGATGTCTGAGTGTTGGAACGTGCCCCTGGCTATCTGTAATGATGTCTGAGTGTTGGAGCGTGCCCCTGGCTATCTGTAATGATGTCTGAGTGTTGGAGCGTGCCCCTGGCTATCTGTAATGATGTCTGAGTGTTGGAGCGTGCCCCTGGCTATCTGTAATGATGTCTGAGTGTTGGAGCGTGCCCCTGGCTATCTGTAATGATGTCTGAGTGTTGGAACGTGCCCCTGGCTATCTGTAATGATGTCTGAGTGTTGGAACGTGCCCCTGGCTATCTGTAATGATGTCTGAGTGTTGGAACGTGCCCCTGGCTATCTGTAATGATGTCTGAGTGTTGGAACGTGCCCCTGGCTATCTGTAATGATGTCTGAGTGTTGGAACGTGCCCCTGGCTATCTGTAATGATGTCTGAGTGTTGGAGCGTGCCCCTGGCTATCTGTAATGATGTCTGAGTGTTGGAGCGTGCCCCTGGCTATCTGTAATGATGTCTGAGTGTTGGAACGTGCCCCTGGCTATCTGTAATGATGTCTGAGTGTTGGAACGTGCCCCTGGCTATCTGTAATGATGTCTGAGTGTTGGAACGTGCCCCTGGCTATCTGTAATGATGTCTGAGTGTTGGAACGTGCCCCTGGCTATCTGTAATGATGTCTGAGTGTTGGAGCGTGCCCCTGGCTATCTGTAATGATGTCTGAGTGTTGGAACGTGCCCCTGGCTATCTGTAATGATGTCTGAGTGTTGGAACGTGCCCCTGGCTATCTGTAATGATGTCTGAGTGTTGGAGCGTGCCCCTGGCTATCTGTAATGATGTCTGAGTGTTGGAACGTGCCCCTGGCTATCTGTAATGATGTCTGAGTGTTGGAACGTGCCCCTGGCTATCTGTAATGATGTCTGAGTGTTGGAGTGTGACCCTGGCTATCTGTAATGATGTCTGAGTGTTGGAACGTGCCCCTGGCTGTCTGTAATGATGTCTGAGTGTTGGAGTGTGCCCCTGGCTATCTGTAATGATGTCTGAGTGTTGGAGTGTGCTCCTGGCTATCTGTAATGATGTCTGAGTGTTGGAGTGTGCCCCTGGCTATCTGTAATGATGTCTGAGTGTTGGAACGTGCCCCTGACTATCTGTAATGATGTCTGAGTGGTGGAGTGTGCCCCTGGCTATCTGTAATGATGTCTGAGTGTTGGAACGTGCCCCTGGCTATCTGTAATGATGTCTGAGTGTTGGAACGTGCCCCTGACTATCTGTAATGATGTCTGAGTGTTGGAGCGTGCCCCTGGCTATCTGTAATGATGTCTGAGTGTTGGAGTGTGCCCCTGGCTATCTGTAATGATGTCTGAGTGTTGGAGTGTGCCCCTGGCTATCTGTAATGATGTCTGAGTGTTGGAACGTGCCCCTGACTATCTGTAATGATGTCTGAGTGGTGGAGTGTGCCCCTGGCTATCTGTAATGATGTCTGAGTGTTGGAACGTGCCCCTGGCTATCTGTAATGATGTCTGAGTGTTGGAGCGTGCCCCTGGCTATCTGTAATGATGTCTGAGTGTTGGAGTGTGCCCCTGGCTATCTGTAATGATGTCTGAGTGTTGGAGTGTGCCCCTGGCTATCTGTAATGATGTCTGAGTGTTGGAACGTGCCCCTGACTATCTGTAATGATGTCTGAGTGGTGGAGTGTGCCCCTGGCTATCTGTAATGATGTCTGAGTGTTGGAACGTGCCCCTGGCTATCTGTAATGATGTCTGAGTGTTGGAACGTGCCCCTGACTATCTGTAATGATGTCTGAGTGTTGGAACGTGCCCCTGGCTATCTGTAATGATGTCTGAGTGTTGGAGACCCTGGCTATCTGTAAATAAACGAAACATTAAAACTGTGCCGTCTGGTTTGCTTAATATAAGGAATTTGAAATGATTTCTACCTTTCACTTTTGATAGTTAAGTATATTTTTGCAATAACATTTACTTTTTATACTTAAGTATATTTAAAACCAAATACTTTGACTTTTACTCAAGTAGTATTTTACTGGGTGACTTTTACTTGAGTCATTTTTAAGGTTTCTGTACTTTTACGCAAGTATGACAATTAGGAACTTTTCCCAACACTGTATAATTGTGATTTTAATGAATGTAGCGAATTTGTAGTGGCAGTTTTTTTTATTCCTGTGAGCGCAGGACGGTTTTTAGCGAAGCGGTTGGAATGAGCTCAACTCCGCTCTGGCGTCGGCCACAGTGCATCTCCACACTCACCTCGTCGCAGGCTGAGCAGCGTGGCTTGAGCAGCTCTGCGTGGTGCCGGCCACAGTGGATCTTCTCATCCTGGTAGAAGTAGATGAGGTCAACCAGCAGCTCACTACACGTGGAGCATGTAAAGCATGCTGGGTGCCAGGCTAGCCCAGGACCCGCTCTGGAGGCAAAAACCGCCATCTCTCCTCCGTTGATGTTCTCCCCACACTGTGATGAAATCCACACAAGGGACATCCATAAAGAACAGTTTCACTCTAAAACTAGATATTTTACACTGTATTATTGTATTGAGCTCATTAGGCAAGTTATTCTTCAAGAATCAATGGGGATATACATTTAATTGAAATGACCAGTAAAAATGACATTTTGTCATTTTAAAATGTTAAAGTGGTGACTTTAAAAAAAAACATGAATTCCATTACTAGTTAAATGTGTGGTTGAAATGACAACAATTATGGCCAAATGCCCTAGTTATGTAACTTCCAGTCTGGAGTGTGTGGCTATCCTATCTAATCCTACAGCATGGCCTCGGCCCTGGATACTAACTAGGGTATCATATGGCCACTAAATCCCCCTGTCCCCATTCCCTACTGGAGAGAGGAGGAGGGTTGAGATATCTGGCCAACTCCCTTCCATCTGTGAGGGACCGCATCAGTACAGTTCATAACATGGCATCTGGTGTTATTATGGGAATTCTGACCGTGGGGCTAACTGTGGTCGACTACGGTCCCTCTGCAGTCGGGTTGTTCCTCTCAGTTTCTCTGTGTGTGTCATGTGAGGACACAGGCTGTGCTTTAACGCTGGGACTACAAACAACATCACATTCACAGTTTACAGCAGGGAGAGCCACTACAGAGCAGAGGGGGAGCCACTATAGAGCAGAGCAGGGGGGAGCCACTACAGAGCAGAGCAGAGGGAGAGACACTATAGAGCAGAGCAGAGGGAGAGTCACTACAGAGCAGAGCAGAGGGAGATACACTACAGAGCAGAGCAGAGGGAGAGACACTACAGAGCAGAGGGGGAGCCACTATAGAGCAGAGCAGGGGGGAGCCACTACAGAGCAGAGCAGAGGGAGAGACACTACAGATCAGAGCAGAGGGAGAGACACTACAGAGCAGAGGGAGAGACACTACAGAGCAGAGCAAAGGGAGAGACACTACAGATCAGAGCAGAGGGAGAACCACTACAGAGCAGAGCAGAGCAGAGGGAGAACCACTACAGAGCAGAAGGAGAGCCACTACAGAGCAGAGCAGAGGGAGAGCCACTACAGAGCAGAGCAGAGGGAGAGACACTACAGAGCAGAGCAGAGGGAGAGACACTACAGAGCAGAACAGAGGGAGACACTACAGAGCAGAAGGAGAGCCACTACAGAGCAGAACAGAGGGAGAGCCACTACAGAGCAGAACAGAAGGAGAGCCACTACAGAGCAGAAGGAGAGCCACTACAGAGCAGAGCAGAGGAAGAACCACTACAGAGCAGAAGGAGAGCCACTACAGAGCAGAGCAGAGGGAGAGCCACTACAGAGCAGAGCAGAGGGAAAGCCACTACAGAGCAGAACAGAAGGAGAGCCACTACAGAGCAGAGCAGAGGGAGAGCCACTAGAGAGCAGAGCAGAGGGAGATCCACTACAGAGCAGAGCAGAGGAAGAGAAACTACAGAGCAGAGCAGAGGGAGAGACACTACAGAGCAGAGGAAGAGACCCTACAGAGCAGAGCAGAAGGAGAGACACTACAGAGCAGAGGAAGAGACACTACAGAGCAGAACAGAGGGAGAGCCACTACAGAGCAGAGCAGAGGGAGAGCCACTACAGAGCAAAACAGAGGGAGAGCCACTACAGAGCAGAAGGAGAGCCACTACAGAGCAGAGCAGAGGGAGAGACACTACAGAGCAGAGGGAGAGCCACTACAGAGCAGAGCAGAGGGAGAGCCACTACAGAGCAGAACAGAGGGAGAGCCACTACAGAGCAGAAGGAGAGCCACTACAGAGCAGAGCAGAGGGAGAGACACTACAGAGCAGAGGGAGAGCCACTACAGAGCAGAACAGAGGGAGAGACACTACAGAGCAGAAGGAGAGCCACTACAGAGCAGAGCAGAGGGAGAGACACTACAGAGCAGAAGGAGAGCCACTACAGAGCAGAGCAGAGGGAGAGACACTACAGAGCAGAGGGAGAGACACTACAGAGCAGAGGGAGAGCCACTACAGAGCAGAACAGAGGGAGAGCCACTACAGAGCAGAACAGAGGGAGAGCCACTACAGAGCAGAACAGAGGGAGAGCCACTACAGAGCAGAACAGAAGGAGAGCCACTACAGAGCAGAACAGAGGGAGAGACACTACAGAGCAGAGGAAGAGACCCTACAGAGCAGAGCAGAGGGAGAGACACTACAGAGCAGAGGAAGATACACTACAGAGCAGAGCAGAGGGAGAGACACTACAGAGCAGAGGGAGAGCCACTACAGAGCAGAACAGAGGGAGAGCCACTACAGAGCAGAACAGAGGGAGAGCCACTACAGAGCAGAAGGAGAGCCACTACAGAGCAGAACAGAGGGAGAGACACTACAGAGCAGAGGGAGAGCCACTACAGAGCAGAACAGAGGGAGAGCCACTACAGAGCAGAGGGAGAGACACTACAGAGCAGAAGGAGAGCCACTACAGAGCAGAACAGAGGGAGAGCCACTACAGAGCAGAACAGAAGGAGAGCCACTACAGAGCAGAACAGAGGGAGAGCCACTACAGAGCAGAACAGAGGGAGAGCCACTACAGAGCAGAAGGAGAGCCACTACAGAGCAGAACAGAGGGAGAGACACTACAGAGCAGAGGGAGAGCCACTACAGAGCAGAACAGAGGGAGAGCCACTACAGAGCAGAGGGAGAGACACTACAGAGCAGAAGGAGAGCCACTACAGAGCAGAACAGAGGGAGAGCCACTACAGAGCAGAACAGAAGGAGAGCCACTACAGAGCAGAGGGAGAGCCACTACAGAGCAGAACAGAGGGAGAGACACTACAGAGCAGAGGGAGAGACACTACAGAGCAGAACAGAGGGAGAGACACTACAGAGCAGAGGGAGAGACACTACAGAGCAGAGGGAGAGACACTACAGAGCAGAAGGAGAGACACTACAGAGCAGAGGAAGAGACACTACAGAGCAGAACAGAGGGAGAGCCACTACAGAGCAGAGCAGAGGGAGAGCCACTACAGAGCAAAACAGAGGGAGAGACACTACAGAGCAGAGGGAGAGCCACTACAGAGCAGAACAGAGGGAGAGACACTACAGAGCAGAAGGAGAGCCACTACAGAGCAGAGCAGAGGGAGAGACACTACAGAGCAGAAGGAGAGCCACTACAGAGCAGAGCAGAGGGAGAGACACTACAGAGCAGAGGGAGAGACACTACAGAGCAGAACAGAGGGAGAGCCACTACAGAGCAGAACAGAGGGAGAGCCACTAGAGAGCAGAAGGAGAGCCACTACAGAGCAGAACAGAGGGAGAGACACTACAGAGCAGAGGGAGAGCCACTACAGAGCAGAACAGAGGGAGAGCCACTACAGAGCAGAGGGAGAGACACTACAGAGCAGAAGGAGAGCCACTACAGAGCAGAACAGAGGGAGAGCCACTACAGAGCAGAACAGAAGGAGAGCCACTACAGAGCAGAACAGAGGGAGAGACACTACAGAGCAGAGGGAGAGCCACTACAGAGCAGAACAGAGGGAGAGACACTACAGAGCAGAGGGAGAGACACTACAGAGCAGAACAGAGGGAGAGACACTACAGAGCAGAGGGAGAGACACTACAGAGCAGAGGGAGAGACACTACAGAGCAGAAGGAGAGACACTACAGAGCAGAGGAAGAGACACTACAGAGCAGAACAGAGGGAGAGCCACTACAGAGCAGAGCAGAGGGAGAGCCACTCCAGAGCAAAACAGAGGGAGAGACACTACAGAGCAGAGGGAGAGCCACTACAGAGCAGAAGGAGAGCCACTACAGAGCAGAGCAGAGGGAGAGACACTACAGAGCAGAGGGAGAGCCACTACAGAGCAGAACAGAGGGAGAGACACTACAGAGCAGAGGGAGAGACACTACAGAGCAGAACAGAGGGAGAGACACTACAGAGCAGAGGGAGAGACACTACAGAGCAGAGGGAGAGACACTACAGAGCAGAAGGAGAGACACTACAGAGCAGAGGAAGAGACACTACAGAGCAGAGCAGAGGGAGAGCCACTACAGAGCAGAGCAGAGGGAGAGCCACTACAGAGCAAAACAGAGGGAGAGACACTACAGAGCAGAGGGAGAGCCACTACAGAGCAGAACAGAGGGAGAGACACTACAGAGCAGAAGGAGAGCCACTACAGAGCAGAGCAGAGGGAGAGACACTACAGAGCAGAAGGAGAGCCACTACAGAGCAGAGCAGAGGGAGAGACACTACAGAGCAGAGGGAGAGACACTACAGAGCAGAGGGAGAGACACTACAGAGCAGAACAGAGGGAGAGCCACTACAGAGCAGAACAGAGGGAGAGCCACTACAGAGCAGAACAGAGGGAGAGCCACTACAGAGCAGAACAGAAGGAGAGCCACTACAGAGCAGAACAGAGGGAGAGACACTACAGAGCAGAGGAAGAGACCCTACAGAGCAGAGCAGAGGGAGAGACACTACAGAGCAGAGGAAGATACACTACAGAGCAGAGCAGAGGGAGAGCCACTACAGAGCAGAACAGAGGGAGAGCCACTACAGAGCAGAACAGA